>NW_024757463.1:1101613-1135602 GCF_018991925.1 Homarus americanus | reverse complement strand
GACAGTCTTGGTCTGTCCTTCACTGTCGACAAGAGTATTGAAGTAGTTACGTTGGTTGGTGATACAGAGATGAACCATTAGCTCTGAGGGTGCAGTACCAGGCCGGTCTCAGTCAGGCCAAGTTATTCTATTTCATGTTTTCTTGGGCCTTTATATGTTAGGGGAGTCCCTCCATGACCCTTGTGTCACTAGAAGGATGATCCCCATCTTTTTTGTTTCTAGTTTTTATTGTGGGTTTTTATCAGTTTTGGTAATATTGGATATTTTTGTTATTTCTCCTTTATTTCTGTATATATTTCTATTTTTCTTTATTTATTTAGTTTAATTTATATTTGCTAATTACTAGTTAAAATTATTTAAATACATTTATAAGCATTTAATATTTAAGAGAGAGTCACTTTGGTAAGGGAAACTATGTCATGTCCTGTAAGTTTATTTTACTCTCTCCTCTTGGTCACAGATCGTCTTGTTACTTCACACTCTAGTGCCTCTTGAGTTATTCTAAAGGTATAAACTATATTTACTGTGTTATTACCGTACATATGGTGGTCCTCAGTCCACATTCCTGCCACTAGGGTCCAGGTACAGGGTGTATTAATATACCTTCTCAGTGGAAACTTTTCTTTTTTTAAAGACACTGTACTGTACGTCGCCGCTCTTCAGTGACTACATTGTAGTGGAATTCTCCCCTACAAACGCTGTTTGTCGCTGAGTAGCCGACCCCACGAATTCCCCAGTGTATGTCTCGTGGTCTGGGTCAACCAGCGGCGCCATACACCACGGAGCGGGGGTCAACTACTAAGCCACGCCAATCCCCGCTATTTAAGACCTGACCTCGTGGTGACCTGTCTCTTTCTACCTACACCAACCAGCCAGCAACACCTCCTCCTCCACCGCTGCCTGGCGGTCCTCGCTCCCGCCGGCGAGCATGGCGACCCACAGGCTGGTCCTCCTCTGAGCATCCTCACCAACCAGCTCTCTCTACATCACGCTTGTAACCATGCTGCCTTCCCAGCACCAAGCTGCACTGTACATCCAATACAACATGTATACAGAGAGCACATTGTGAGTTTCCTTTCTCCACCCCATCCTGAGTGTGAACCAAACATCCTGTACCCCACACCGTCACAACACTCTCTGGTAAAAGTTCCAAGAGTTCACAACACACACACACACACACACACACACACACACGGTTAAGAGAGAAACAAATGCATAAACTAACTATTTTTATTTTTCTTATATTGTGAACTTACACAGAACTCAACTTATCTTCAGAAACAATATACCAGTACCACTTTTATCATAGAAAACAACAAACTACTATCATCGAAAAAGAGGAAACTTATCATGGAAAATGACGAACTTCTATCATCGAAAAAGAGGAAACTTGTATCATAGAAAATGGGAATTGTTATAGAAAATGGGAATCCTTATATATAATGCTTTACACATTCCTCTAATGCTCCACACACTCTACACACAACACTGCTTAAGAATCTTCGTTCCTCACTATCCTATACAAACCCCTTGACATGACAAACTAGACCCCTTGACATGACAAATTAAACCTACAGTACTTAATCCAAATATATTTAACAAATTAACATGGGCACACAAATTTAACATTATTATTATGTTAATTAGACAAGCTATTTATCTCCTGCTAACATATACAAGAATCCTTATTAAGTAGTACTGTATTGTAATCTAGGTAAACTGAATATATTATTGTATGTGATGAAATAAAAGTTGACAAAAATAGTAAAATATCTGTTCTCTGAGAAGTAATTTTTATAAGAATGTCACCAATGATTGTACAATTTGATACCAAGACCATCAACAATTTGTACCAATTACTTGTGTGTGATTGTACGATTTTAAATATCATGAACAATTTTATATCTTACCAGAGTGATTGTACGATTTTATACCAAGACCATCAACAATTTGTACCAACGTGTGTATCCTTGACTTTAGTCCAAAACTGAGGACACCTTCAATCACGGGGACATGTACTTTAGGACATGTACTCTAGGACATGTACTCTAACTGCTCATTCCTTAACTTATATAAAATACAGACAAACTAACAAATTTTCCCTAAAACACCACAAATACACATTATTTATGATATATCGATAAAATTCCTTGATATACGATTTGATCTATAAGAGTTACAAACCAAAATCCTCAGACACTTGGCAGTAAAGTTTATCTGGGATTTACGTATCCAACGGAGCTTAATTGGAACGGAATTTTAGTGTTGGCTTTCTCTGATTATTCTTCTAGTCTTGTAATAGTCAGTGAGAGCCAATATAGTACACAAGCCTGAAATAAATACCAGATATCGTCAAGTGTTCAGGGCATTTTGACTGTAACCTTGTATCTAGTGGTCGTGTTTTTTTATGAAACAATTAGTGGCCAAGCTACAAAAAATACAGGAACTTATAGTACATAATACATAACTATTTTGTATTGCTGTAATAATAGTTAAGGTCTAAATTCAATTCTAGTTCTGCGTAGTTCAGATACAATGACCAAAAACGACAACAATTTACACAGAAATCATACCGAAAAACCTCCATCAAATAAATAAATAAAAAATTCTCCTTAAGATATAAATATATACTTTTTTTATTAATCGTCTTTTAATATTCCTTACGGTATATATTACATTTGTGCGTTAATCACCAAAATAATTATACAGTAAGATGATGCTCCATTATTTGAGTTGCGTCGAGATAAATTCTGAAGTGGTTTAAATACTCAGTCATATGGCTTAAAGTGGTTTAAATACTCAGTCATATGGCTTAAAGTGGTTTAAATACTCAGTCACATGGCTTAAAGTGGTTTAAATACTCAGTCATATGGCTTAAAGTGGTTTAAATACTCAGTCATATGGCTTAAAGTGGTTTAAATACTCAGTCACATGGCTTAAAGTGGTTTAAATACTCAGTCACATGGCTTAAAGTGGTTTAAATACTCAGTCATATGGCTTAAAGTGGTTTAAATACTCAGTCACTGGCTTAAAGTGGTTTAAATACTCAGTCACATGGCTTAAAGTGGTTTAAATACTCAGTCATATGGCTTAAAGTGGTTTAAATACTCAGTCATATGGCTTAAAGTGGTTTAAATACTCAGTCATATGGCTTAAAGTGGTTTAAATACTCAGTCATATGGCTTAAAGTGGTTTAAATACTCAGTCACATGGCTTAAAGTGGTTTAAATACTCAGTCATATGGCTTATACTGTTTTATTGAGATCAGTGGCGGAGTTTAGATCTCGAGAGACTATTTGTAATTTTAGTCTCGTGGATCACCTGAACATTAACCACCCTCCCCTCCAGATAGTTTCAGGGTAGTTAACTTTCAGGATAATCTAGCTGGGGGGGGGGGAGGGGGAGGACTTCAGAGGAGCACTTCGGGGGGGGAGCTAATCATTAGGTGGTCCAATAGGGCTAAAACTGCAAATCAAATGGCCTCGTTCATCATCAAATCGCGGCCTGAACTACGCCACTGTTTAATACTGCGTAACGATGAACTAACTACCCACTACTAACAACAATCCACAATGGAACAACGACGACGACAACACTTCAATGCACTAAACCGCCTATAACGTCTACAATTAAGTAACCCTGCGAGATTCAAGCGTCTGTTTTTAAGTACGTACAATTAATCGCTTTAATCTAATCGTCGGCGACTCTCTAACTGGAACACGTACGAGGAAGCAACGCCACTCACCGCCCCACTCAGTCGTTTTTTGCGGTACAAGAGACCTTCGGTATTGCACACATACGGTTTAGTTCTGTGCTGCAACAGTGTGCGGCCTACAGGGATAGGTTTGTCTTCAGGGGAATTTGGGCAAACTTAATCTAAACTAATCTAACCCAACTTAACCTATTCTAATCTTAACTACCCCAACTTAACCCAATCTAACTATATGACAGCAAATCACCCGGAGAATTCTCATATTACACGTTCCGAAGCACTGGCCATATTGTAGAACGCAGTCGATAGTGTAAATACAAACCTCACACTTGAGACTATGGTGTAAATATCACCTCATACCGCATACCATAGCACCAACTAACGCCTACCTCTTCCGAGACCTTTATGTAAGGTCGCTAGTTTCTGGAAGACAAAATTATATTGTCCACATATCAGGGCAGGCAGCCAATATAATACTACTAACGCATTTCACGTCTTAACGACCCTAAACAAAACAACGATGAATTATGAGGGGGAGTAATGAGCTTCAGTGAGTCTTGTCGTGTTGCGTCGGGCGTGAGTCAGAGGCGGTGTCGCGATGGTGTCAAATATCTAAACACTGTATTGAATGTGTCGAACAATAGAATACTCATGTTGTCTCAGAAGTCATGTCAGGTCAGTGTGTGGATAATGCTGTAGTTATATTTCAATGACTAGTTAATGTAACACAGTCAGGTCAAGTCAGGTCATTGTGAGGATAATAGTAATGTTACAATGACTAGTTAATGTAACACAGTCAGGTCAAGTCAGGTCATTGTGAGGATAATAGTGATGTTACAATGACTAGTAGATGTCACACATTTTAAGGTCAGGTCAGGTCAGGTCGATGAAGGCGAGACACAATGAACGATACCTGTACAACACACACAAAATTAAATAGTCCAGTACGTGACTTGGACGCGAATTATCTCGTAAACTTTGGTAATGAGATCATATGGTGTTCCTTAAAATAATCATCATCCATATTGCCGAAGAATATAATAGAGCCTTCACCAGCCTGCTAGTGAACTAAGGCGTGATAATTACAATGGAGTTATCGTAGGAATTATACACATGCTCTCTGATGCCACATAGAGCAATTATTAGTTTCTAAGGTGATTATCAGGGGGCCGAGGAGGTTGGATTATCGTCGTGAAGATTTATCCTAATTTCACGATTCGGATTATTTGAGGAGTCGATATCCATCCCGGATTATTTTACCTGTAGATTAATCACCTTGTGAGTATTTATAAGGGTATGTTAGGATAAGAAAGGATGGATTAAGTTAGTGTTAGGGTAGGATAGGTTAGGATAGGTCTAACCATTAGGGTGGTTTTAATCTTTAGGTTGATATAATCCAGAGTGGATATTCCCCAGGCAGTCCCAGGATTCCGAAAAAGGATTTACGAAGAATGTGTTTTTAATTGTTTTTACGTCTAATGAAAAACAAAGTCCTGATTCTTGTTGTGAGCGGAACACTGAGCACGTGGGGGTGGGGGGATGGGTGGGGTAGGGGATTAGACCAGGACGACGGCTAAGGTGAGGAGTTGTATATTACCGATGGTGGAGGTTTCATCCCAAGGTTCCGAGATGATGCGGAGGTTTTTTTTTTTCTTCACCGAGGTAACTGGTTGGATGGCATTCTGTACATCCGAGCACTTGTAGTAGTTATTCCGTGGGGGGTCTAAATTACGGTCAATTTTTCCATCTAACGGGTCATAGGGGAGGGGGGGGGAGGGGCCGTAGAATGAGGTGTGTTTTATGTAACAGTTCCATCTAATGAAGACTATCTATCTGACAGGTCAAGGTCACACGAACCAGACGAGAAGCTTCGCCCCTAACTACACATCCCGGCGGTCTTCCTGCACATCTCTACCCTGTCCAGAAGACACCTTACGCATCTTTCTCCTCTGTAAATGATCTCGCAACTTCCTGATCTGTCTGACGGTGTCGTAGACCTTGGGACAGTTCTGCTGGGAGGCCACGTCGACTATAGAGCCATCGCCGGGGTGAAGCGGCGCCCCACTGCTGAATTTGTTCCAGAGGTGGATGCCTATGGTATCTGGTGGCCATCTCCAGGAGTTACTACCACTGGGGGCGAACAGTTCCTCCCACCGCTTCCAGTGTAAGGGGTAGAAGGTGGAGGGAGCTGTAGGGGGGAGTGTTACCTTAAGATTACATGTTTAAAATTATTTAACCTGTGGATTAAACTTAACCTAATGCTAACCTAACCTGACATTAACATACTAATCTAACTTACTGCTAATCTAACCTAACCTGATGATAAAGACATCTCAGTAAAGAAGCAATACTCACCAACCATTACCAGATCTTTACACTGATGCACGTCTGATATATTCTGCATGTTACACGCCTTCCTCACTACCCTCTGGAACACGCCTGGACCATTGTGCCCCCAGACGTTACCTTGGAAGTGTTCGGTCAATTCCCTGATAGCTTCATCGCAAATCCAATGGTCTTTGGGAATCCTGCGGGACGGAATATGGCATTGGTCAAACTGGAGATGTTTTGTGAGATGTGGCAAGGCTGTGGGAGGATTAACCAGTCTCCTTACTCTGGTTAGTTTTGTGGGGTTCATTTGGGCCATTCAGGGGGGGTTTATTGCTGTGTAAATAAGCACAGCGTTGCCACATCTTACAAAATATGCCAATCAGTGTATTAAATATATAGACAATTCAGGTATACAGTTCACCATGTATCTAGACAACTCAGGTATACAGTTCACCATGTATCTAGACAACTCAGGTATACAGTTCACCATGTATCTAGACAACTCAGGTATACAGTTCACCATGTATCTAGACAATTCAGGTATACAGTTCACCATGTATCTAGACAACTCAGGTATACAGTTCACCATGTATCTAGACAATTCAGGTATACAGTTCACCATGTATCTAGACAATCAGGTATACAGTTCACCATGTATCTAGACAATTCAGGTATACAGTTCACCATGTATCTAGACAATTCAGGTATACAGTTCACCATGTATCTAGACAATTCAGGTATACAGTTCACCATGTATCTAGACAATTCAGGTATACAGTTCACCATGTATCTAGACAATCAGGTATACAGTTCACCATGTATCTAGACAATTCAGGTATACAGTTCACCATGTATCTAGACAATTCAGGTATACAGTTCACCATGTATCTAGACAATTCAGGTATACAGTTCACCATGTATCTAGACAATTCAGGTATACAGTTCACCATGTATCTAGACAATTCAGGTATACAGTTCACCATGTATCTAGACAATTCAGGTATATATTTCAAACAAACTTCAAACTTATGGGAAATTTACCAAATATCAATCGATCGTCACACACCCTAAACTGACCAACAGACTCACTTAAAGGCACCGTTTGATAGTTGATCCCAGCGTTCTCGGCCAATCCAAGACTCGGTGTTCGGCAGAGGGGCGACTATCCACATATCCATGTCTAGATATGTCCCGCCCACTGAGCACACCACGCCTAGCCTCAACGCGTCTGATAGGTTGATACCTGCCCATTCTGAGGATAGGGTTAGGTTAGTGTTATTGTTTGGGGGGCTGGTTGGGTTAGGTTAGGTTTGGTTGGGTTTGGTTAGGTTTGGTTGGGTTAGGTTGAGTTAGGTTGGGTTTGGTTGGGTTTGGTTAGGTTAAATACATAAATATGACGACTTCATGACTCTTCCCACGCCTTCACCCACCCACCCCACCCACTCCATCCCACTTACCACTTCGTGCCCATTCCATTCCGCGTAGCCACTTGCTCAGCCGTCCACTTCCCTCCAGGGCGTCATCCACATCGAGCGTTGAGATGTGTATGTTGCTGTAGGTCGTGAGGGTGTGGATGATGGCATCCGTCCCACTTACATGGCTGGATGTGAGAGCCAGGTGAACTTGGTGATCCGGATGATGGATAGCCACACTTTCCAACGCACACGCCTGTAGTTAAGTGTTCAGTTTAGAGTTGGATTTAAGTGGACAGTCGTAATTTAAGTGGACAGTCGTAATTTAAGTGGACAGTAAGGAATTAAGTGGACAGTAAGGAATTAAGTGGACAGTCGTAATTTAAGTGGACAGTAAGGATTTAAGTGGACAGTCGTAATTTAAGTGGACAGTAAGGAATTAAGTAGACAGTCGTAATTTAAGTGGACAGTAAGGAATTAAGTGGACAGTAAGGAATTAAGTAGACAGTCGTAATTTAAGTGGACAGTAAGGAATTTAGTGGAGAGTAAGGAATTAAGTAGACAGTCTATAATTTAGTGGACAGTAAGGAATTGACAGACAGACAGAGAATCCTCTACCTATTTGCTTACCTCTGAACCCTCCCTGACCCACACCTCTGAACCCACCCTGACCCACACCTCTGAACCCACCCAGACCCACACCTCTGAACCCTCCCTGACCCACGCCTCTGAACCCTCCCTGACCCACACCCTGAACCCTCCCTGACCCACACCCTCTGAACCCTCCCTGACCCACACCTCTGAACCTCCTGACCCACACCTCTGAACCCTCCCTGACCCACACCTCTGAACCCTCCCCTGACCCACACCTCTGAACCCTCCCCTGACCCACACACCTCTGAACCCTCCCGGACCCACACCTCTGAACCTCCTGACCCACACCTCTGAACCCTCCCTGACCCACACCTCTGAACCCTCCTGACCCACACCTCTGAACCCTCCCTGACCCACACCTCTGAACCTCCCCTGACCCACACCTCTGAACCTCCTGACCCACACCTCTGAACCCTCCCGACCCACACCTCTGAACCTCCCCTGACCCACACCTCTGAACCCTCCTGACCCACACCTCCAGGGAACGTGAAGGAAGGAAGGAAGGGAGGAATGGGGATAAAGAGAGGGGAGGAGGAGGAGGAGAAGGAGGAGGAGGAGGAGGAGGAGGAGGAAGAAGAGGAGGAGGAGGAGAAGAGGAGGAGGAGGAGGAGGAGGGAGGAGGAGGGAGGAGGAGGGAAGAAGAGGAGGAGGAGAAGAGGAGGAGGAGGAGGGAGGAGGAGGAGGAGGAGGAGGAGGAGGAGGAGGAGGAGGAAGAAGAGGAGGAGGAGAGAGATAAAATCAATACTTAGTAACAGTGTCCAGAGAGAGAGAGAGAGAGAGAGAGAGAGTTAACCAGTCTGTCTTTCTATCAACATCTAAATACACAACCAACCAACCAACCAACCAACCAACCAACCAACCAGCCAACCAACCAGCCAACCAACCAGCCAACCAACCAGCCAACCAGCCAACCAACCAGCCAACCAACCAACCAACCAACGCCAACCAACCAACCAACCAGCCAACCAACCAACCAACCAACCAACCAACCCCAACAACCAGCAACCAACCAACCAACCAGCCAACCAACCAACCAACCAACCAACCAGCCAACCAACCAACCAGCAACCAACCAACCAACCAGCCAACCAACCAACCAACCAACCAACACCAACCAACCAGCCAACCAACCAACCAGCCAACCAACCAACCAACAACCAAACCAACCAACAACAACCAACCAACCAGCCCCCAGCCAGCCAGCCAACCAACCAACCAACCAACCAGCAACCAACCAGCCAACCAGCCAACAACCAGCCAACAACCAACCAGCCAACCAACCATCCAACCAACCAACCAACCAACCAGCCAACCAACCAACCAACCAACCAACCAACCAACCAGCAACCAACCAACCAGTCAACCAGCCAACCAGTCAACCAACCAACCAACCAACCAACCAACCAACCAACCAACCAACAACCAGCCAACAAGCCAACCAACCAACCATCCAACCAACCAACCAACCAACCAACCAACCAACCAGCCAACCAGCCAACCAACCAACCAACCAACCAACCAACCAACCAACCAACCAACCAACCAGTCAACCAGCCAACCAGTCAACCAACCAACCAGCCAACCAACCAACCAGCCAACCAACCAACCAACCATCCCCACCTACCATCTTAGCATTGAGAGCAGAAGCACATGTCGTCTCCAAGAAGAAAACATTTTTATCTGACGGTGTAGCGGTAAACTTGGGTAACCTGACGGGGAAAGGTGGAGTACTGGTGTGTGGGGTACAGGTGGCAGATCTCCAGCCCCCTCCTTCGACTCCCATCACCACATCAATAGCGAAATGGTCTTCATAATCTGCCACGACTGCTGGAAGACTCGGGGGCAGTCGACCAGCTGAGGGGGTGAGAAGTTTGTTTATGTCCAGGGTCTGTTGTTAAACCTCCATATAATGAACTATATGGGGATGAAAGGCCATTATATCGAGGGTCTGTTGTTAAACCTCCATATAATGAACTATATGGGGATGAAAGGCCATTATATCGAGGGTCTGTTGTTAAACCTCCATATAATGAACTATATGGGGATGAAAGGCCATTATATCGAGGGTCTGTTGTTAAACCTCTATATAATGAACTATATGGGGATGAAAGGCCATTATATCGAGGGTCTGTTGTTAAACCTCCATATAATGAACTATATGGGGATGAAAGGCCACAGGTCGAGGGTCTGTTAAACCCATATAAATGAACTATAGATGAAAGGCCATTATACGAGGGTCTGTTGTTAACCTCCATATAATGAACTATATGAGATGAAAGGCCATTATATCGAGTTGTTGTGAAACCTCCATATAATGAACTATATGGGGATGAAAATAATATATCGAGGGTCTGTTGTTAAACCTCCATATAATGAACTATATGGGGATGAAAGGCCATTATATCGAGGGTCTGTTGTTAAACCTCCATATAATGAACTATATGGAGATGAAAGGCCATTATATCGAGGGTCTGTTGTTAAACCTCCATATAATGAACTATATGGGGATGAAAGGCCATTATATCGAGGGTCTGTTGTTAAACCTCCATATAATGAACTATATGGAGATGAAAGGCCATTATATCGAGGGTCTGTTGTTAAACCTCCATATAATGAACTATATGGAGATAAAGTCCATTATATCGAGGGTTCACTTACAGATACTTAACACTAAAATCAAAATGAGTTACTTACAAAATTTACTTAAACAAAACACATAATTTAAGTAACTGAGTGTTACTTGGAGGGACAAATTTGCTACTTAACGCATAATTAAGTAACTAAGGAACGTTACTTACAAAGACACTTAAAACCTGCTACTTAACACACCATTAAGTAACTAAGGAACGTTACTTACAAAGACACTTAAAACCTGCTACTTAACACACCATTAAGTAACTAAGGAACGTTACTTACGAAGACACTTAAAACCTGCTACTTAACACACCATTAAGTAACTAAGGAACGTTACTTACGAAGACACTTAAAACCTGCTACTTTAATAATTTCATTAAGTAACTAAGAGATGTTACTACGAAGACAATTAAAAACCTACATTTAACACACCATTAAGTAACTAAGGAACGTTATTTCATAAAGACACTTAAAACCTGCTACTTAACACACCATTAAGTAACTAAGGAACGTTACTTACGAAGACACTTAAAACCTGCTACTTAACACACCATTAAGTAACTAAGGAACGTTACTTACGAAGACACTTAAAACCTGCTACTTAACACACCATTAAGTAACTAAGAGACGTTACTTACGAAGACACTTAAAACCTGCTACTTAACACACCATTAAGTAACTAAGAGACGTTACTTACGAAGACACTTAAAACCTGCTACTTAACACACCATTAAGTAACTAAGAGACGTTACTTACCAACAAGTAACTTGATGAACAGTAGCAGCACCAACACGCCCACCATCACGCCGCCCATCATGGTTCGTGAGGACGCCCACGCCCGCATCATGGTGAAAAACGTCATCCCACGCCCGCACCGCCCACCGCTGCACTCCAACCCCGCCCGCTGACCTGCCTGTGGGCGTGTGAGTGGTTAGTGGGCGTGTTTTATATACACACACACACACACACACACACACACACACACACACACACACACACACACCTGCATCAACTGCCTTACCACACGTGTGCAGATAAATATACGCACATCTGTACATTTAGACAGGTGTACACGACAGAACTTTATGTATACCTGACAGCTGAGAGAGAGAGAGAGAGAGAGAGAGAGAGAGAGAGAGAGAGAGAGAGAGAGAGAGAGAGAGAGAGAGAGAGAGAGAGAGAGAGAGAGAGAGAGAGAGAGAGAGAGAGAGAGAGAGAGAGAGAGAGAGAGAGAGAGAGAGAGAGAGAGAGAGAGACAGAGAGAGAGAGACAGAGAGAGAGAGACAGAGAGAGAGACAGACCTACCGTACACCAGTAACAGTGCCGTAATACCAAGATAGGTCTTGTTCGGGTCATCTGTTGCCTCTGTGACCTTTTGTGGGGTCAGGTCACCACGCCAAGGTCACCTCAACACGTCAGCAACATGTTAGGTCAGGTTGGGTTAGATTAGGTTAGGTTATGACGTTTCCTTGGGTAACGTCGTGTTTGTCCTGAGCTGTGATTGGTTCCCTTTCAGGCCATGGCGGTCTCTGATTGGCTGTCCTCCGTACAGTGGTGGGCTGTGATTGGTTGATTGCAATGGTCACTGTATGGTTGGGGTCAGGATGATGGTGATCTGTGATTGGCTGTCCTCCAAGCAACGGGAGTCCGCAATTGGCTGTCGTCTAGGCAATGATGTGCTGTGATTGGCTGGCATCCAAACCATTGAAATAACTTGCAATAACATTAACATTAACAATTATTTCTTCACAAATTATAAATAATCTTAACAAACACTTAAGTCAATAACATTTCACTTAAGTTCGTATCTCGAGTCATTGTCCTAAGTGATTGTCATGACCCCGCGTCCTCCCTCTTGGCTCATAGTGACGTCATTGTTTCCTTGGTCCAACTGAGCATTCACAACCTGAGAAAAAAAATTATTATTATTATTATCATCATTATTATTATTATTATCATTATTATTATTGTTGTTATTATTATTATCGTTATTATTTATTATTATTGTTATTTTAAAACATTGTGGATGATAAAAAAAAAACCCACACTTGAACGTCGAAATGATAATAAACAAACAATGAATGCGGATTAAGAATGCGGATTTTTACACATTTAAATGGAAGATAAATCAGGGGAGGAAGTGCTTAGAAATGAAGGGAGGGAAGGAGGGAGAGAGGGAGGGAGAGAGGGTGAGAGGGAGGGAAAGAGGATAGTGACGCATTTTTGTAACATCCGCTCTCTCTCTCTCTCTCTGTCCACCCCAGTCAGAGCTCAGTACCTCGTCAGTATTCATGCGAGTCGTCGAATTTTAACACAACTGTTACCATTTTTTTTTTACTTTTATCTTCTTCACCACTGATCGGTTCGTTAGCCGCTTGGACGATCGGTCACGTCTCTGTTGGCATGTACTGGCTCTCTGTTACACACTGTTGGCAAGTACTGGCTCTGTTACACACTGTTGGCAAGTACTGGCTCTCTGTTACACACTGTTGGCAAGTACTGGCTCTGTTACACACTGTTGGCAAGTACTGGCTCTCTGTTACACACTGTTGGCATGTACTGCTCTCTCTGTTACACACTGTTGGCAAGTACTGGCTCTCTCTGTTACACACTGTTGGCATGTACTGCCTCTGTTACCATGTTGGCATGTACTGCCTCTGTTACACACTGTTGGCAAGTACTGGCTCTCTGTTACACACTGTTGGCATGTACTGGCTCTCTGTTACACACTGTTGGCAAGTACTGGCTCTGTTACACACTGTTGGCAAGTACTGGCTCTCTGTTACACACTGTTGGCATGTACTGGCTCTCTGTTACACACTGTTGGCATGTACTGGCTCTCTGTTACACACTGTTGGCAAGTACTGGCCTCTGTTACACACTGTTGGGAACTGGCTCCTGTTCACACTGTTGCGAACTGGCTCTGTTACACACTGTTGGCAAGTACTGGCCTGTTACTGGGAGTACTGGCCTCTGTTACACACTGTTGGCAGTACTGGCATGTACTGGCCTCTGTTGCCCACTGTTGGCACTGGGTATCTGGCCTCTGTTACACCGCTGGCATAGTACTGGCTCTCTGTTACACACTGGCGTACTGGCTCTCTGTTACACACTGGCAAGTACTAGGCATGTACTGGCTCGCTGCACACTGTTGGCACTGGGCATGTACTGGCCTCTGTTGTTACAACTGCTGGCAAGTATTGGGTACTGGCTCTCTGTTACACACTGTTGGCATGTACTGGCCTCTGTTATTGGCATGTACTGGCCCTGGTTACACTGTTGGCAAGCATGGCCCTCTGTTACACACTGTTGGCGCATTGGCTCTCTGTTACACACTGTTGGCAAGTATCTTCTGTTACACACTGTTGGCAAGTACTGGGTATGTACTGCTCTCTGTTACACACTGTTGGCGGGATTGCATGTACTGGCTCTCTGTTACACACTGTTGGGCACTACCTCGTTACTCACTGTTGGCAATGGCTCTGTTACACACTGTTGGAAGTATGGGATGCTGGCTCTCGTTAACTGTTGGCAAGTACTGGGCATGTACTGGCTCTCTGTTACACACTGTTGGCAAGTACTGGGCATGTACTGGCTCTCTGTTACACACTGCAGTGGCATAGTACTTGGCTCTCTGTTACACACTGTTGGCAAGTACTGGGCATGTACTGGCTCTCTGTTACACTTTGAAGTACTGATGTACTGACTCTCTGTTACACACTGTTGGCAAGTACTAGGCATGTACTGGCTCTGTTACACACGTTGGTAGATTGCTGTTTGTTAACTGTTGGCAAGTACTGCATGTCTGACTTCTGTTACACACTGTTGGCATTTAGCTCTGTTATCACTGTTGGCAAGTACTAGAAAATGTACTGGCTCCTGAATGTACCTGAACCTGCTCCAGTGTTGGTCGAACTGGTCTTGAAGAGCTCACACTGGTGCCGTCACAACACTCTCTGGTAGATTGTTCCAACAGTTCACAGCTCACACTCGGTGCCCACAACAATCTCTGGTAGATTGTTCCAACAGCTCACACTGTGCCGTCACAACACTCTCTGGTAGATTGTTCCAACAGTTCACAGCTCACACCCGTGTCACAACACTCTCTGGTAGATTGTTCCAACAGCTCACGTCACACTCGCTGCTAAACACTCTCTGGTAGATTGTTCCAACAGTTCACAGCTCACACTCGGTGCCGTCACAACACTCTCTGGGATTGTTCCAACAGCTCACACTCGGTGCCGTCCACTCTCTGGTAGATGTTCCAACAGTTCACAACTCACACTCGGTGCCGTCACAACACTCTCAGATTGTTCCAACAGTTCGCTCACACAGACTCTTGGCTCAACAGCTTACACTCGGTGCCGTCACAACACTCTGTAGATTGTTCCAACAGTTCACAACCACACCTGGTGCCGTCACAACACTCTCTGGAGATTGTCCAACAGTTCACAGCTCACACTGGTGCCGTCACAACACTCTCTGGGGATTTGTCCCACAGTTTACAGCTCACACTGGTGCCGTCAACACTCTCTGTAGAGGTTCAACAGTCTACAGCCACACTCTGTCACAACACTCTTAGATTGTTCCAACAGTTCACAGCTCACACTGGTGCCGTCACAACACTCTCTGGTAGAGTGTTCCAACAGTTCACAGCTCACACTGGTGCCGTCACAACACTCTCTGGTAGTGTTCCAACAGTTCTCACAGCTCACACTCGGTGCCGTCAAACACTCTCTGGTGATTGTTCCAAGTTCACAGCTCACACTGGTGCCCACAACACTCTCTGAGATTGTTCAGCAGTTCACACTGGTGCCCTCTGTGATTGTTCCAACAGTTCACAGCTTACACTGTGCCGTCAACACTCTCTGTAGATTGTTCCAACAGTTCACAACTCACACTCGGTGCCGTCACAACACTCTTCTGGTACAATTCACAGTTCACACTCGGTGCCGTAAACACTCTCTGGTAGAGTGTTCCAACAGCTTCAGCTCACACTCGGGCCACAAACACCTCGGTAGATTGTTCCAACAGTTCACAGCTCACACTGCCGTCACAACACCTCTGGTAGTGTTTCAACAGTCACAGCTCACACTGTCACAACACTCTCTAGAGTTCAACAGTTCACAGCTCACACTCAGTGCCAACACTCTCTCTGGTAGATTGTTCCAACAGTTCACAGCTCACACTCGGTGCCGTCACAACACTCTCTGGGATTGTTCCAACAGTTCACAGTTCACACTCGGTGCCGTCACAACACTCTCTGGTAGATTGTTCCAACAGTTCACACACACACACACTTTGTACCGATTAAAATTGTAGTGGATTTCTCCCCTACAAACGCTGTTAGTCGCTGAGTAGCCGACCCCCACCCCCAGTGTATGCCTCGTGGTCTAGGTCAACCAGCGGCGTCACATACCACGGAGCGGGGTCAACTCACTGCCACCAACTTCGTTTAAGACCTGACCTCGTGGTGACCTGTCTTTTCTACCTACACCAACCAGCCAGTAACACCTTCTCCTCCTCTCGCCTGGTGGTCTGCTCCTGCCGGCGAGGGCATGGCGACCCGCTGTGTCCTTTCGAGCACCCTCACCAACCAGCTTCTCATATCTGCTTGTAAATACGCTGCCTTCCCAGCACCAAGCTGCATTGTACATCCAATACAACATGTATACAGAGAGCACATTGTGAGTTTCCTTTCACCATCCCATCCTGAGTGTGAACCAAACATCCTGTACCCCACAAAATCTATACCGGATATCCTAAAACAACTAAACGAACACAGAGTCTAACCTAACCTTACCAATACACAAATTCATTCCTTCTACTTACTATCCAGTCTCCTATCCTGTACTATCCATTCTTCTCTTTACTATCCTCTATCCTTACCAACGTTACCTCCCTGAGACCAGTTACTAAATGTGGTAAAAAAAAATTGTCCCAAATTTTAAGCGATATCGTAACTGATTTCGCTATCCTGCCTCGTCGCTCGTTAGCCCGCTCCGTTCTTATCAATCACCTCGTTACCCGTATGTTAAGGCAGGTGTGGGAGGTGGGTATTTTAACACTGATAAAAAGAGGTCATGTTGCCACTGTTAACTAGCTGTGGACTTCACTAAACGCGGCCCAAACAAACCCAACTTGCCTAAATTGGCTGATTAGTACCAGCTAGCTTAATTGTTTTTCTTAAGGGATCATTAGGTCTCACTACCAGTCACGCACAGATTAACAGAGACCGATTGGTGATCACAATGCGTCATGCGTCTCTTGGGGTAGTGGATAGTCTCAGTTCACCACCCCTCTACTGAAGTACTGAATGTGGATGATGTAGACACCAAATAAGTCAAATTAAATCACCACCAACTCATCACCACGAAGGAGACTCACCACCAGTGCTCAGTTGACTTGACCAACATCACCAACATCAGGAAAAACAGTCAAAACAAACAAACAGACGTCCTGAACTGGTAGCTAAGAGTTTTAGTTGTTTTATTAAAAGGAATGTTTTAATTCTCAAGTCCTTGATTGAGACGCGTTAATGGTGGGGTGTGATGGTGTAGGAACGCTCGCCTCACTAAGGTCACAGCTCAAGGTTGAAGAAGCCACGTCCAGAAAACTGTGAGGGCAAACTTTTTCGGAGTGAGAATTGTGAACTGTTGGAACACCCAGAGAGTGTTGTGACGGCACCGAGTGTGAGTTGTGAACTGTTGGAACAATCTACCAGAGAGTGTTGTGACGGCACCGAGTGTGAGCTGTGAACTGTTGGAACAATCTACCAGAGAGTTTTGTGACGGCACCGAGTGTGAGTTGTGAACTGTTGGAACACCCAGAGAGTGTGACGGCACCGAGGTGTGAGCTGTGAACTGATGGAACAATCTACCAGAGAGTGTTGTGACGGCACCGAGTGTGAGTTGTGAACTGTTGGAACAATCTACCAGAGAGTGTTGTGACGGCACCAAGTGTGAGCTGTGAACTGATGGAACAATCTACCAGAGAGTGTTGTGACGGCACCGAGTGTGAGTTGTGAACTGATGGAACAATCACCAGAGAGTGTTGGACGGCACCGAGTGTGAGTTGTGAACTGTTGAACAATCTACCAGAGAGTGTTGTGACGGCACCGAGTGTGAACTGTGAACTGTTGGAACAATCTACCAGAGAGGTTGACGGCACCGAGTGAGTTGTGAACTGTTGGAACAATCTACCAGAGAGTGTTGTGACGGCACCGATTGAGCTGGAACTGATGGAACAATCTACCAGAGAGTGTTGTGACGGCACCGAGGTGTGAGCTGTGAACTGATGGAACAATCTGCCAGAGAGTTGACGGCACCGAGGTGAGCTCTTCAAGACCAGACTTGACCAACACTGGAGCAGGTTCAGGTACATTCAGGAGCCGTACATGCCTAGTACTTGCCAACAGTGTACAGAGAGTTACATGCCCAGTACTGCCAACAGTGTGTAACAGAGAGCCAGTACATGCCCAGTACTTACCAACAGTGTAAAAGAGAGAGTGGCATGCCCAGTACGCCAACAGTGTATAACAGAGAGCCAGTACATACCCAGTACTTGCCAACAGTGTGAACAGAGAGCCAGTACATACCCAGTACTTGCCAACAGTGAACTGAGAGCCGTAATTAGTACTTGCCAACAGTGTGTAACAGAGAGCCAGTACATGCCCAGTACTTACCAACAGTGTATAACAGAGAGCCAGTACATGCCCAGTACTTGCCAACAGTGTGTAACAGAGAGCCAGTACATGCCCAGTACTTGCCAACAGTGTGTAACAGAGAGCCAGTACATGCCCAGTACTTACCAACAGTGTGTAACAGAGAGCCAGTACATTCCCAGTACTTGCCAACAGTGTGTAACAGAGAGCCAGTACATGCCCAGTACTTGCCAACAGTGTGTAACAGAGAGCCAGTACATGCCCAGTACTTACCAACAGTGTATAACAGAGAGGCAAAGTACACATACCCAGTACTTGACAACAGTGTGTAACAGAGAGCCAGTACTTGCCAACAGTGTGTAACAGAGAGCCAGTACACGCCCAGTACTTGCCAACAGTGTGTAACAGAGAGCCAGTACTTGCCAACAGTGTATAACAGAGAGCCAGTACATGCCCAGTGTGTTAATAAATATAATATCTCCATATGAACTTCGTAACAAAACGCTAAAAATAAAATAACTATTGGCCGAGTGTCTGTAAATATGCGTTAAAGATGGCGGAGTTTGTTTACATGAACCTAGGAGCCGTTGTCCGAATTCCTGAAATATTGGCGACATTCTTAAAATAAAATGCATATATAACCATCCTTCTCAGAGTTAAAACATCCTTCTCAGAGCTAAACCACACCTTCTCAGAGTTAAACCATACCTTCTCAGAGTTAAACCATCCTTCTCAGAGCTAAACCATACCTTCTCAGAGTTAAACCATCCTTCTCAGAGTTAAACCATCCTTCTCAGAGCTAAACCATACTACTCAGAGTTAAACCATCCTTCTCAGAGTTAAACCATCCTTCTCAGAGCTAAACCATCCTTCTCAGAGCTAAACCATCCTTCTCAGAGCTAAACCATACTACTCAGAGTTAAACCATCCTTCTCAGAGTTAAACCATCCTTCTCAGAGTTAAACCATCCTTCTCAGAGCTAAACCATCCTTCTCAGAGTTAAACCATCCTTCTCAGAGTTAAACCATCCTTCTCAGAGCTAAACCATCCTTCTCAGAGTTAAACCATCCTTCTCAGAGCTAAACCATCCTTCTCAGAGTTAAACCATCCTTCTCAGAGCTAAACCATCCTTCTCAGAGTTAAACCATCCTTCTCAGAGTTAAACCATCCTTCTCAGAGTTAAACCATCCTTCTCAGAGTTAAACCATACCTTCTCAGAGTTAAACCATCCTTCTCAGAGTTAAACCATCCTTCTCAGAGTTAAACCATCCTTCTCAGAGTTAAACCATCCTACTCAGAGTTAAACCATCCTTCTCAGAGTTAAACCATCATTTATTTAAGTAGTAAGCAGTGTACATTCAATGTCGAATAAATTTTACGCTAATAAATCTTTCCATTTCACTCTTGATGCACAAAAAATTCCCCCCAAAATATTAAAAATTATGTAATATTATTTTTAATGTTAATACGTGGAGCAATATTATATAAAAATAATATATTTTTAAACGATTTACAGACGTAATTCACGGGTTATACATCAAATATCACTACATAAATCAATTAACCCGTATTTGATTAATCCTTTGGTTTATAGTAGTTTAGAGATGAGGTTTAAATTGATGTTACTTATAAAATGGGGGTGAATAATACTTACTTATGTGATGGTACAGTAGATTATCCAAGAGCTCGTTGATGTACACCCTTCACCCACCACTGCCAGAGCCATACTGAGGAGAGAGGCAACACGCAGCAGACGACAGGAGCAAGTTGACACATTACACCTTGCTATACTAAACACCTCCTGACACCTTCCCACTTATGACACAACTTCTAACTGTGTCATATATCGATAGAGGAAAGATCAATAATGATACTTAATGATAAAAAA
This sequence comes from Homarus americanus, assembly GCF_018991925.1. NCBI lineage: Eukaryota > Metazoa > Arthropoda > Malacostraca > Decapoda > Nephropidae > Homarus > Homarus americanus. Next base: position 1,115,308 of record NW_024757463.1, on the reverse strand, counting down.
TATTAAAAACTAAAATAGGAAACGAGAAATAAGGTAAAAATAAAACGTTAAATGGCAGCGGCTTGGCTGGGTGTGAGAGGGTGAGACGGTATGATTCTCGGATTGATCTTTAATGTCAATGTCAAGGTGAATTAAATTGATTTTATCTAATAACACGAACACCTGACCCCAGTTGACCTTATCTGACACTACGGCGGATGACACTATCTAACACTTAACACTTGAATATATTAGATTATATTTAAATTAATAAGGAAAACAGATATAAACAAGGAATGAAGACCTAGACGGTATGAGTCTCGGATGGTAGGTGAATCAAAACAAAACGAATAAATGAATAAATTACAATAAAAATTAATAAATTATAATAGACAAAATAAGAAGATAAATGATAAATAAAAGAAGAACAAGAGATAGAGAAAATGACGATAAGAGCAAAAGTAAACAAAGAAGGATACGATTACAAATAAAAATATACAATGAATAAATGAGAAGAACAAGAAAAATGGATAAATTAAGGAATAAGAGATGGCAGGGTTAATAGTTACACACACAGACACACATACACACACACAGAGCCACTACACACACACAGAGCCACTACACACACAGCCGGGTTCTCACGAGGGAATAAACATGACAATAATATTCAGAATAAATTACCAACCACGTCTAGCAGATGAAGGAGATGAAGGACGGTACACAGAGTCCTATACCGAGAAAATGTCCTATTGTACTCTCAACAGGACGCTACACAGAGTCCTATACCGAGAAAATGTTCTACTGTACTCTCAACAGGACGCTACACAGAGTCCTATACCGAGAAAATGTTCTATTGTACTCTCAACAGGACGCTACACAGAGTCCTATACCGAGAAAATGTCCTATTGTACTCTCAACAGGACGCTACACAGAGTCCTATACCGAGAAAATGTCCTACTGTACTCTCAACAGGACGGTACACAGAGTCCTATACCGAGAAAATGTCCTTCTGTACTCTCAACAGGACGCTACACAGAGTCCTATACCGAGAAAATGTCCTATTGTACTCTCAACAGGACGCTACACAGAGTCCTATACCGAGAAAATATCCTATTGTACTCTCAACAGGACGGTACACAGAGTCCTATACCGAGAAAATGTCCTATTGTACTCTCAACAGGACGCTACACAGAGTCCTATACCGAGAAAATGTCCTAATGTACTCTCAACAGGACGCTACACAGAGTCCTATACCGAGAAAATGTCCTATTGTACTCTCAACAGGACGGTACACAGAGTCCTATACCGAGAAAATATCCTATTGTACTCTCAACAGGACGCTACACAGAGTCCTATACCGAGAAAATGTCCTATTGTACTCTCAACAGGACGGTACACAGAGTCCTATACCGAGAAAATATCCTATTGTACTCTCAACAGGACGGTACACAGAGTCCTATACCGAGAAAATATCCTATTGTACTCTCAACAGGACGCTACACAGAGTCCTATACCGAGAAAATGTCCTAATGTACTCTCAACAGGACGGTACACAGAGTCCTATACCGAGAAAACCTATTGTACTCTCAACAGGACGGTACACAGAAACCTATACTGAGAAAATGTCCCATTGTACTGCTAACAGGACGCTACACAGAGTCCTATACCGAGAAAATGTCCTAATACCTCAACAGGACGGTACACAGAGTCCTATACCGAGAAAATGTCCTATTGTACTCTCAACAGGATTGCACACAGAGTCCTATACCGAGAAAATGTCCTAATGTACTCTCAACAGGACGGTACACAGAGTCCTATACCGAGAAAATGTCCTATTGTACTCTCAACAGGACGGTACACAGAGTCCTATACCGAGAAAATGTCCTATTGTACTCTCAACAGGACGCTACACAGAGTCCTATACCGAGAAAATGTCCTAATGTACTCTCAACAGGACGGTACACAGAGTCCTATACCGAGAAAATGTCCTATTGTACTCTCAACAGGACGCTACACAGAGTCCTATATCGAGAAAATGTTCTATTGTACTCTCAACAGGACGGTACACAGAGTCCTATACCGAGAAAATATCCTACTGTACTCTCAACAGGACGGTACACAGAGTCCTATACCGAGAAAATATCCTATTGTACTCTAAACAGTTCGCTACACAGAGTCCTATACCACAACACCTTCCTCTGTACTCATATACCCGTGTAAATTATATAAATCATTGTAAGGAAGTAAGTCAATTAAAGTGTAATTATCTGCCCGTATCTGTGACCCTATCTTGTTATTGCTATGTAAACAATAAACAGCTGACCTATGTAAACAATGGCATAATCTGAGAGAGAGAGAGAGAGAGAGAGAGAGAGAGAGAGTCTAAGTGAAAATATCTAGTTCAGGTAAAGTCTCAAGTGTTAATTTAGTCTCCTAATTGGTGTTAAATTAAGGTAATCTAGTTAAATTAAACACATAAGGTTAAAGAAATAATTTAATACACAAAATTACATAGACAAATGTTAATATTTTATTAATTCAAGACTTTTAACATGGGGTTAATTTTACACATACGAATTATATTAACATAGATTAGTACAGGGTATAATTAATGTCTACAAGTTATAGGTATAATTATATTAATTAACCTATATAATTACGTCACAATATAGGTAATCTAGGTATTGGTTATAGTTAATTACTTATTGTTATTTAAATTATATAATAAATTGGCTATCTTATATTACTATTTATACACATTCATACTTATGTGTGTATGTGTGTATGTATTTATGTGTGTATGTATATATATGTGTGAATAGATGTCTGTGTATATGTAAAGTATAAGTATGTGTGTGTGTATTAGTAAGCATGTACGTATATGCTTGCCTATGTATACTGTATGTCTATCAATCTGTATGTATGTATGTATGTATGTATGTATGTATGTATGTATGTATGTATGTATGTAACAATACCTTACTGACAGACATACAAACACACAACAGATAAGAGAGGCAGATTAGATAGAGTTTAATAAATAAATGAGAAAATATTTAATCCCAACTGAAAATAAGACATATGTATGTATGTATGTATGTATGTATGTATGTATGTATTAAATATTAAACTCGATTATTTATGTAACTGGGAAGGATTAATTAATTTATATAATCTGAAAAAAACCTGAAAGTATATGGAAATAATTATATAAATCATGATTATTTGTGTAAATTAATTATATGTACAAATTAATTATATATAACAATTAATTATATGGTCCAATTAATTATAAATACCAATTAATTATATTTTCCAATTAATTATAAATACCAATTAATTACCTTACCTTGGCGTCGTGGTGTGGTAACTGAAGCAGGAATTGTGGGTGGTGGTGGTGGTGGGATAGTGGTAGTGGTGGTAGATGGTGGTAATGTGGTGGCGATGGTGTTAGTAGTTGTGGTGGTGATTTGAGTAGTTGTAGTTGTTATTATTGTTGTTGTTGTTGGTGCCAGTGTTGTTGTAGTAGCTAGAAAAGACGGATTAATTAACTGTCATGGATTAATTTAACATCTACTTAATACAGCCTACTTATCAAGACTTATTTAACACTTAACACTAACTTAACAACCATTTAACATCCACTTAGCACTTAAAACACACTTACTTATCACAGCACACTCAGGTATCACAAGACCAGTCCAGTTACAGTTGCTACTGACGAAGGTGAAGGTGGTGTTGAAATCAGGGAAGGTACCGAGAGTGCAGGTGTACCTAGAGGTGGGGTAGATGGAGGTGTTAATTACGAGGGAACACCTGTTGAGAGAGAGAGAGAGAGAGAGAGAGAGAGAGAGAGAGAGAGAGAGAAACGATCCTTTAAAATACATATAATCACCCTTATACCTCACACTAACTCAAGTATGACCTCTTAACACTAATACTTCTCATACTTCACATTAACTCCCTAACTCCCAAGTATGACCTCGAAAAAAAACACACTTCGAGTCCCACTTGAACTTACGTGACATTGGGTGCCTGGTGAAGGGTGAGGTCATCCACATATCGAAGGCACACCAAGTTCTCTTCCTTGGTTGTCAAGTTCGAGGTCGGGGCTGGGTCAAGGGTCAGTGATTCTGGAGGATTTGGTTAGGTTAGGTTAGGTGAGGGATATACAGAGATATACACACACATATATATATACACAGGGACAAGCTGGACACACAGACACACAGACACACACACACACACACAGACACACAGACAGACACACACACACACACACACACACACACAGACACACACACACACACACACAGACACACACACACACATACACACACAGACACACACACACACACACACACACAGACACACACACACACACACACACACACACACACACAGACACACAGACTCACCTACACATCGCGGGAGTTCATCAGGAGTCGGTAACCAAGTATGATTACTCTGACACGTAAGATCTTTCGTCGTCATCAGATCAGAGAAGAGAACCGTCTTATTAACCTCTTGTGGGCATACATACTTGGCCTGTATACATAATAACACATAGAATACATAGATATGATGTTTATGTATGACAGGAGTTGTATATCCCACTGTATCAATGTATAGTTTAATAGATAATAGAATAATGTATATATACCAATGTTGATGTGAAATGGGGTGTTTGGCTGATTGATATTTGGTTACTTCCAGTGCTTGATGGATTTGCTGGGGTAGGGCACACAGCTGTAGATAGGTAGATTAGGTAGATTAGGTGGATAGGGTAGGGTAGGGTAGGGTAGGGTAGGGTAGGGTAGGGTAGGGTAGGGTAGGGTAGGGTAGGGTTGGGTTGGGTAGGGTAGGGTAGGGTAAGGTAAGGTAAGGTAGATATTCAGTAAATTTCATATCATCAATTATTTCTACTACTACTACTACTACTACTACTACTACTACTACTACTACTACTACTACTACTACTACCACTACTACTACTACTACTACTACCACTACTACCACAATCAAACACTCACGTATACAGGCAGGAAGAACACCAGTCGTACCATCTTGTTCATATGTCCATTGCTTGGTACAGCCACAGGTAGAGGTTAATGTGTTTGGCCAGCCAGTTGTCTAAGTAAAATAAATAATTAGTTGTTTAATGTGAAGTAAACAAGTAATTAGTTGCTTGGATTAGTTAAGTGTCTTTAGAATGATTATATTAACACCTACGATTATATTATCCAAACATTGAATACAGTAAATTAACCTAACAATTACAATAATTTAACCTAACCATGATTACATTAAACCAACGATTACAATACATACCTGGAAAAGGAAATTAGTATCGCAAGTATATATAATCGTCGTTCCATAGTCAATAACCTCAGCCCAATTACTGGTAGCATTGGCAGGTGCAGTTGAAGGGCCTGTACCACACTGAATCACTGCAAAGATGGTATGTGCATAAGTACTGTATGAATGGCTAATGATCCTGTAACGGGGGACGTGATTGGTTGATTAGGTATTGGTCCTGTAACGAAGAATATGATTGGTGGATTAGGTATTGGTCCTGTAACGAAGAATATGATTGGTGGATTAGGTATTGGTCCTGTAACGAAGAATATGATTGGTGGATTAGGTACTGGTCCTGTAACGAAGAACGTGATTGGTGGATTAGGTATTGGTCCTGTAACGAAGAATATGATTGGTGGATTAGGTATTGGTCCTGTAACGAAGAATATGATTGGTGGATTAGGTATTGGTCCTGTAACGAAGAATATGATTGGTGGATTAGATATTGGTCCTGTAGCGAAGAACATGATTGGTGGATTAGGTTTCCTATAGGTCACTTAAAAAAATAATATAAGTAACACAAATAATTATATTTCTATTTAAGTAGCAACAGAAACATTCATATAGTTACTTAAATAGATTCAGATACTTACAAACCGATTTAAGTATCAAGGGAAGACTAACAAACCAATTTAAGTAACAAGGAACACTTACAAAACGATTTAAGTAACAAGGAACACTTACAAAACTACTTAAGTAACAAGGAACACTAACAAACCAATTTAAGTAACAAGGAACACTTACAAAACTACTTAAGTAACAAGGAACACTAACAAACCAATTTAAGTAACAAGGAACACTTACAAACCGATTTAAGTAACAAGGAACACTAACAAAACGATTTAAGTAACAAGGAACACTTACAAAACTACTTAAGTAACAAGAAACACTAACAAACCAATTTAAGTAACAAGGAACACTAACAAACCGATTTAAGTAGCAAGGAACACTTAGAAAACTCTTTAAGTAGCAGAAAAAAACACTTACTTTCACAGCCTATGAAGTTGCCAAGGTAATATGTGAAATCTGCCCCACATACAAAATGCTGTTGATTGATACCATCCCCAGGCGTGATGTGAGGGCATTGGCAGTACCCATAACTGACTAGACCTACAGTTCTTCGGTTTAAGTGGGTAGTCTCGTGCCCTGACTGTTGAGAAGTAACTGTTTTAGAGCCAGTTAACAGTGTGTGTGTGTTTGTATATATGTGTATTACAACTGTTTATTAATAGATACATATATATATCATAATTTAAACACACCCATACCACACACGCACACACCTCCACCCACACACCACATACAAACACACTCTTCCACCACACACACACAACTCAAACATAACACACACAACTCAAACACAATCATGAAACACCTACCTCAACATAAACACCGCTGAAATTTGCCGAGAGACTTAGGGTATAGTTTGAGTTACAGGTAAAACATTTGATTCTATACAGAGGTGAGAGGATTACATTTCCTACAGTCTCCCCTTGAACACATCCTGTATATGTCGCTGGAACTTCCTTAATTGTATCTGTCAATCCTGTAACCTATTATGAGTAGAAAAGATAATTAATAAAATTCTAAAAACAACGAGTAAAAATATCCACAAATATTTATTCATATTCTCGATTTATAGACTTTACAAATACATCTATATACACAAATAATACATTCATTAATACAACTACTCACCCCTAAACAAGCAGTTACACTTTCTTGGTATTTATTGTAGTTGATTAAATAAAGTGAATGCGTTTCTTCAGGACATTTAACATGGTAGGCCGAATATAGATGCGATTTTACGGTCTGAGAAAGAGAGAGGTGGGTTAATAAGTCTTTGAAATGATACATAGATATACATGGTTATATATATACATTATGCATATATGTATAGACTCTCTCTCTCTCTCTCTCTCTCTCTCTCTCTCTCTCTCTCTCTCTCTCTCTCTCTCTCTCTCACTTACTTGAAACATTTCATAGCCATCATAGGTGCAGTTAGTGGATACAATGCCTTCTGTTACGTTCACATAAGCTTCCTTCACATCGGTAACAAATGTAGCCTCGTTTCCACACTTTTTAGTACCAATAACTTCTACCAACTGTAAAAAAAAATATGATTTACAAGGTGAATTTACATGTTAAAAAAAACCCACCGCGATTTACAAACCAGAATCCTGTAAATACATCCAAAGGTAATTTTTTTTTTACGAGAGAATATATTTTACCTATAACTAACAGAGGTAATGACTTATAGACCCAAGGAAATTAATTATATCAAGAAAGAAATCACACTTAATTAATAGATAAAGCAAAGGTAATCTAATTAAATAAAACCAAGCACTAATTACATTCAAGACAGGTGAAAAGGTCATTCAAGACAGGTTAAAAGGTCATTCTTACCATAGTCATTACGGCACAGGTAATCGGCGGACAGGTAACCTCAGATGTGACCTTGCCTAGCGGTTCGACAGGTAATGCCCAGGCTAATGAGTCGTGAATCTGCCGAGTGGAACGGCGTTGTACTCAAAGGGTTATAGGACTCAAGGGGTTAAATCATCATACTCAAGGGGTTAAATCATCATACTCAAGGGGTTAAATCATCATACTCAAAGGGGTTAAATCATCATACTCAAAGGGGTTAAATCATCATACTCAAGGGGTTAAATCATCATACTCAAGGGGTTAAATCATCATACTCAAGGGGTTAAATCATCATACTCCAAATCCCACACACACACACACATTACCAGAAAAAGAGTTGCCAATTCCTTTCCAGTCCCCAGTAAGGCCCCATGGATGGAAGAACTCTGAACTATGATATCATTGGCTCCAGGTTTAGGCCAATAATAACAAGAGAACGGAGAATACGGTGCAGGTAAGGCCAGTTCATTGGTCGAATTGAACTTGCAGCCGAGGTAATCCAATTTCAACCTGGAAGAATACATTTTGGATGAGGTTGGGTTTTTGTTGGATGAGGTTGGGTTTTTTTTGGGTGAGGTTGGTTTTTTTTGGATGAGGTTGGGTTTTTTTGGATGAGGCTGGTTTTTTTTGGGTAAGGTTGGTTTTTTGGGATGAGTTTGGGATTTTTGGATGAGGTTGGGTTTTTTTGGGTGAGGTTGGGTTTTTTTGGGGGGGTGGGTGGGTATAAATGGCTAGATGGTTGGATTTATATATATATACTGTATAGTAGACCTGGGGATAAGAGACAGACAGACAGATGGACAGAATACACTCACCTAGCTTCCCCCGTCACACTGACAGGTTTTAAGGTAATACTCTCAGCAACAAACGGCCTCAGTGGTTGAAACTGTCCCAGGGTAGCTGTGATAGGAGCTGGTTCTCCATAGGCTACGTCTCTGTCAGGAGGTGAGATAGGAATTACTACTATTGCTACTACTATTACGACTACTACTACTACTATTACTACTACTACTATTACTACTACTACTATTTTTTTTTGCCTCCAGCCTCCCCTAACAGCCACACCTTCGCCACCATTTTATTACCTTACTATTACTACTACTACTACTACTACTACTACTACTACTACTACTACTACTACTACTACTACTATTACTACTACTACTAATACAAGACTATCCCCTTTTATAAGTCATCAAAACTCACCTATAACCTGATAACTCTCTATAATTAATTAACTCACCTGTACTGATAACTTACCTGATAACTCTATAATTAATTAACTCACCTGTACTGATAACTTACCTGATAACTCTATAATTAATTAACTCACCTGTACTAATAACTTACCTGATAACTCTATAATTAACTCACCTGTACTGATAACTTACCTGATAACTCTATAATTAACTAACTCACCTGTACTAATAACTTACCTGATAACTCTATAATTAATTAACTCACCTGTACTGATAATTAGTGGTGGCAGTTTTAGCAGTGACAGTTTCCCCAGAGTAAGTGTAGAACAGGTTGAAGGTGGTTATATAATTTGCTTCACTACCACCAACGTAAATACCATGAATTATAACAGGATCCTTGAAGCGAATCTGTTTAGGGCGAGAATTAATTGTTTATTCGTGTTTAATGAGTTTTATATATATACATACATACATAGTCACATATAAATACATACAGTCACATATAAATACATACATAGTCACATATAAATACATACAGTCACATATAAATACGTACATACCCTCAAACAGATTCACACATGCACCTCATCTCCCGTCCTTACACACACACCCCTCCCTTCACCCTCACACACACCCCTTCCTTCACTCTACACCCTCACACACTCCCCTCCGTTCCTCCTACACCCCTCCCTTCACTCTACACCCTCACACACACCCCTTCCTTCACTCTACACCCTCACACACACCCCTCCCTTCACCCTACACCCTCTAACACCCCCCTACACCCACCTCAACACCCATCTCAGGAACAAGATAAGCAGCATTAGAAGAATTGCCATAAGGGGACAATTGCCTCATCATTGCTCGGGTGCCGGATAAAGCCCCATCTCCCTGGGTCAGGTTAACGTGACCTGAAGCACCGTGTAGTAAGCTTCCTCGACACATTTCACGCCCTGTAGGGAAAGAGTGGGGGTTAATCTACCATGTCTTGGGTTAGGTTAGGTTGGGTTAGGTTGGGTTAGGTTGGGTTGGGTTAGGTTATTTGATCAATGTTGTAAAGTTAGATTAAAGATTTATAGAAAGAATTGCCCCCAAAAAAGTTCCAATACCTGATCGTGTGTGTGTGTGTATGTGTGTGTGTGTGTGTGTGTGTTCTCTAGCCTGACTACACACACACTACACTACACTATATCAACAATACACATATCTATGTATATATATGTATATCTGTACCCCCCCCAGCCCTCACAAATCAATTCCACACCAACTCTTCCTCACAACACACCCAAACTAAACCAATGGCCATCATACTAGACATTCTTGACCAATTAGAACACTGAATCATATACCGTACATGATACGTTAATATTTAATGTAGTTTGTGCATTGATCTCCCTTGATGAATTAAACTGTCTGAGTGCTCGTCTTTTGGGGGTGGGGTGGACCTGTGATATATGACCAGCTACCTGTAGTGTATATTTGACCTGTAATAAATGACCTGTGACCTGTAATAAAATGACCTATGACCTAAAATAAATGACCTATAATATATAACCTGTAACCTGCAATAAATGACCTGTAACCTGTAATAAAATAACCTGTGACCTGTAATATATATTTGACCTGTAACCTAACCTCCCCTACCACCACACCTTCGACCATCCCACACCTAACTTGACCACTCCCTAAGCATTCCTACCACCACCACCACCACCACAACCACAACCACCACAACCACCCTGACTTACCTTCAATATCACACTCTACCTGCAGAAGGGAATCCGGGGCATCTTCAACCATGTAAACACCACTAACAAACACGCTATAGTTGGCATAGAGTTCAGTGCAGGTCTTAGCAGGAGGAACTGTGGTCACGCTGTAGGGAGAATGACATTATGTGAATGATTACGTTCTGTGGGGTTTAATTACATTTCTGATTACTTTGATTACATTTGGGGGAGTTTTGATTACTTTTGTGAGTTTGATTACATTTCTGATTATTTTGATTACATTTTGGGGAGTTTTGATTACTTTTGTGAGTTTCATTACATTTCTGATTACTTTGATTACATTTTGGGGAGTTTTGATTACTTTTAGTGAGTTTGATTACATTTCTGATTATTTTGAATCTATAAATGAGAGATTAGGTTAACCTTACTGGTATGGGATTAAGCCCTAGTACCGCCACCTAGTAACCACCTAGTAACCTAGTAACCACAAAATTGTACCAGTAAATCACCTTGTTCCACCGCCAGGATCCGTTTCGTGACATGTACAATTTACTCCCAGTTGATAGAAGTTGAATTTGTGACCTCGACAAAATTCTAAACATTGTCTCTCTGAAAGTCGACACCAAGACAGTTCGGCTGATCTGGGCATATCCTCTACCACAGTCGTTGTTGGAGCTTCATCTGTGGGTTAGGTTAGGTTAGGTGGGTTAGGTTAGGTTGGGTTGGGTTGGGTTGGGTTAGGTTAGGTTGAGAATTAGGTGCGTACTTAATTTGTAATGAATAAGTCAATGGGCCGCACACACACACACACACACACACACACATTATCAGGACCCCAGTTTTTATACGAAATTAAAACCTGAATTTTGTTTTAAAAATGTGCTTGAAAATTATTATGTGTATATGTGTGTATAAGAACATAAGAACATAAGAAAATAAGGAGTCTACAATAGTCTGGTTGGTCTGTGCATGGCAGCCCTGTCCAGAGTTACTACCACTCTCTATCATCCATGAATCTATCCAGCCTCCTTTTAAAACTTTCCAGCATTCCAGCACTTACTAAAGTTGCTAAGCTTGTTCCCTCGTCCACCACCCTATTTGTAAACCAGTTCCTTCCTATCTCCCTCCTAAACCTAAACTTATCAACTTAAATCCGTCGCTCCGAGTTCTATCCAGCTCTGATATTATAAGAACTTTATCTATATCCCTTTATTGATTCCTTTCACCCACTTAAATACTTCTATCATATCTCGTACTCTTGTATATATGTGTGGTTGTGTTTTGGTATATGTGTGTTTTGTTAGAAACAAAAATATAATGTATTTTATGAATATATTTGCAAGTTAAATATACCCAATATTTTAAACTATATATTAAGTGTAAGTAAATTATAAGAATAGCTTTATAAGTGAGTGTGAAATTGCACAATTATAATCTCGTGTTTTGCAAGTATATATATTCCCACTAAAAGAGTTCTAGTAATATATATATATTTTTTCTTATATATAAATTCCACCATAAATATCAATATAAATGGTTAAGTTTTTGTTGTTGTTTTCAGTAACCATGAACGCGGATATTGGGTCGCCATCTTGGAACAGGGAACATAAAAACAGGATGGATCACTTTAGTCAATTATATCTCGACCTTGAAGAATTATTTTTTCCTTTAATTAAAGTTCATGAATTTATGTGATAATTTAAATGATGAGTTACGTCTCTTTTTTTATACTCCATGATGATGATAATAATAATAATAATAATAATAATAATAATAATAATAATAATAATAATAATGATAATAAACAGAGATATAGAGCAAAAGACATTGATAAATAGACAGACATAAAGAAAGAAAGATACTGGCAATTATATTTTATCTAGACAAAGCCAAACATCAAAGTCAATAACTGTCCCATTAATATCTTGTAGTGACGTCAAAATTGAGAGTTAATATATGCAAGGATATATATAATTCTATTTAATATAACACATTATTATATTAACGTAGGAACCTTTGAGAACCCATCTTTGTGTGGTAGCTTAAGTGGGTCAGTTAGATACGTTCTCACATCACCAGTTAGGAGGAAAACTTAACGTAGGAACCTTTGAGAATCCATCTTTGTGTGGTAGCTTAAGTGGGTCAGTTAGATACGTTCTTACATCACCAGTTAGGAGGAAAACTTAACGTAGGAACCTTTGAGAATCCATCTTTGTGTGGTAGCTTAAGTGGGTCAGTTAGATACGTTCTCACATCACCAGTTAGGAGGAAAACTTAACGTAGGAACCTTTGAGAATCCATCTTTGTGTGGTAGCTTAAGTGAGTCAGTTAGACACGTTCTTACTTCACCAGTTAGGAGGAAAACTTAACTTAGGAACATTTGAGAATCCATCTTTGTGTGGTAGTTTAAGTGAGTCAGTTAGATACGTTCTCAAATCACCAGTTAGGAGGGAACTTAACGTAGGAACCTTTGAGAATCCATCTTTGTGCGGTAGCTTAAGTGAGTCAGTTAGACACGTTCTTACTTCACCAGTTTGGAGGAAAACTTAACTTAGGAACATTTGAGAATCCATCTTTGTGTGGTAGCTTAAGTGAGTCAGTTAGATACGTTCTCAAATCACCAGTTAGGAGGGAACTTAACGTAGGAACCTTTGAGAATCCATCTTTGTGCGGTAGCTTAAGTGAGTCAGTTATACACGTTCTTACTTCACCAGTTAGGAGGAAAACTTAACTTAGGAACATTTGAGAATCCATCTTTGTGTGGTAGCTTAAGTGAGTCAGTTAGATACGTTCTCCACATCACCAGTTAGGAGAGAGAAAACTTAACGTAGGAACCTTTGAGAATCCATCTATGTGTGGTAACTTAAGTGGGTCAGTTAGATACGTTCTCACATCACCAGTTAGGAGGAAAACTTAACGTAGGAACCTTTGAGAATCCATCTATGTGTGGTAACTTAAGTGGGTCAGTTAGATACGTTCTCACATCACCAGTTAGGAGG
>NW_024757463.1:1054113-1096613 GCF_018991925.1 Homarus americanus | reverse complement strand
CATCTTCCCTTCAAGAGGGCCGTCGTGTTTCAAGCCGAGTTTTAAACTAAATGAGTCCTGAGAGACACCGCAGTACTGTACTTAACGGGATGGATGTGGCGGTAATGTTAACTAATTCTTTCTATTACCCAAACGAATAAAAACAAGAAAAAATACGATTAAATGTACATACAAAAATATAAATAAGTTTACCTTCAAAATACATCAAAGAAAATGACATTAACAGATTCGCCTTAACTGATTTTTATCATTATACCGAATATCATCATCATTGTAGTATCATTCTCATCATTATCATTCTCCAGATCATCATACATACATCTCTCAACCACACAGATGGGATAAACATATTGACGAGAAGAAATAAAAGCTATGTATTAAAATATTTCACTTTATTTACCTATTTCCCGCCACCTTGAACGTAGGCCTACAGAACATAAGAACATAAGGAGTCTGCAATAGGCCGGTTGGCCTGTGCATGGCAGCTCCTGTCGAGAGTTACTCCCACTCTCTATCATCCATGAATCTATCCAGCCTCCTTTTGAAACTTTCCAGAGTTCCAGCACTTACTACAAAGTTGCTAAGCTTGTTCCACTCGTCCACCACCCTATTTGTGAACCAGTTCCTTCCTATCTCCCTCCTAAACCTAAACTTATCCAACTTAAATCTGTTGCTACGAGTTCTATCCTGCTCGGATATTATAAGGACTTTATCTATATCCCCTTTATTGATTCCTTTCACCCACTTAAATACTTCTATCATATCTCCCCGCACTCTTCAGCTTTCTAGGGAATGCAAGTTAAGTTTCTTTAACCTATCCTGATATGGAAGGTTTCTAAGTCCCGGAATCATTTTTGTCATTCTTCGCTGCACCGACTCCAGTGAATTTATATCCATTCTATAATAGGGGCACCAGAACTGAACCACATAATGGAGGTGCGGCCTGACTAGCTCAAGATATAGTTGCAATAAGACCTCTGCACTCTTATTACACTTCTAGATATAAAACCCAATACTCTGTTTGCCTTATTTCTAACATTAACGCACTGTTTTCTAGGCCGTAGGTCCGGGCTTACAAGTACCCCTAGGTCTCTTTCACAAATCTACCATGATATTAAACAAACACACGATTATTATAACCCTGGCGGATTTAGTGAATACATTAGTTATTTATTTACCCTATTAGAGATATAATATTACCAATAACGTAATAAATAACGAATATTGATCATTAAATTGGTAAAAAAAACGACAAGTAATTTACATATCAGCCCGTCACAATGTAAAAAAAATGACCTTAAACTCACCTACACAGTTGGCGGACACACCCATCTGACCTTGACCTCTCGTTGGGGTCAAGGTCAAGGTCAGGGTCAAGATAGTGCTAATCCACAGGCCCCACTTGACCTGATATGCATCTCTATGTGACGTCTCCATTTCCATTCTCTGTAAATTACGTAAAATAGAAATTATATATATTTTCTTTATGTATTTAGCTATTTAACGGACTATTAAAACCTCTATTTAACGGACTATTAAAACCTCTATTTAACGGACTATTAAAACCTCTATTTAAAGGACTATTAAAACCTCTATTTAACGGTCTATTAAAACCTCTATTTAACGGACTATTAAAACCTCTATTTAACGGACTATTAAAACCTCTATTTAACGGTCTATTAAAACCTCTATTTAACGGACTATTAAAACCTCTATTTAACGGTCTATTAAAACCTCTATTTAACGGACTATTAAAACCTCTATTTAACGGTCTATTAAAACCTCTATTTAACGGTCTATTAAAACCTCTATTTAACGGTCTATTAAAACCTCTATTTAACGGTCTATTAAAACCTCTATTTAACGGACTATTAAAACCTCTATTTAACGGTCTATTAAAACCTCTATTTAACGGTCTATTAAAACCTCTATTTAACGGTCTATTAAAACCTCTATTTAACGGTCTATTAAAACCTCTATTTAACGGTCTATTAAAACCTCTATTTAACGGACTAGTAAAACCTCTATTTAACGGACTATTAAAACCTCTATTTAACGGACTATTAAAACCTCTATTTAACGGACTATATAGAGAAAAGTATGAAAAATATAAAATAAATCTCAACTTACAGATAAGGAAGCGACTCAACACTTCATGAAGCTTCTGTAGTGCAATCGACAACCTTACCCTACGACGGCTAAGGCAAGACTGACCGCTGATTGGTTCTGTGGTTGGTCCGAGGGCTTTGGCACGTCACATGCTCAGTAGTCGATGACGTCATATTGCGCATGTTATGATTGCCGCTATAACAACAGCATAATAATAATAATAATAATAATAATAATAATAGTAATTCTAATAATATTAATAAAATAAATACTGTAACTATTATTATCATCTTTTACTATCATTATCATTATTGGAACTGGAGTCCTTTAAGAAGTAAAAAAAAAATATTCTATGACGTCACCATCAGCTTGTGACGTCACCAGCATCTTAGCGTCACCAGCATCTTGTGACGTCACATACCACTGACGTCCCAGCATCATGTGACGTCACCAACCTCTATAACGTCACCAGCATCTTGTGACGTCACCAACCTACTATGACGTCACCAGCATCATGTGACGTCACCAACATCTTATGACGTCACCAGCATCTTGTGACGTCACCAACATCTTGACGTCACCAGCATCTTAGCGTCGCAGCATCATCTTGACGTCACCAGCATCATGTGACGTCACCAACATCAGCGTCACCAGCATCATGACGTCACCAGCATATCTGTGACGTCACCAACATCATGTGACGTCACCATCAACTTATTGACGTCACCAGCATCTTATGACGTCACCAGCATCTTGCATCACCAGCACCTTGTAGCGTCCCAGCATCATCATGACGTCACCAACACCTTATGACGTCACCAGCATCTTGGCATGCAGCACCTTATGACGTCACCAGCATCATGTGACGTCACCAACATCTTATGACGTCACCAGCATCTTGTGACGTCACCAACACCTTATGACGTCACCAGCATCATGTGACGTCACCAACATCTTATGACGTCACCAGCATCTTGTGACGTCATCAGCATCTTGTGACGTCACCAGCATCATGTGACGTCACCAGCATCATGTGACGTCACCAGCATCATGTGACGTCACCAACATCTTGTGACGTCACCAGCATCTTGTGACGTCACCAACATCTTATGACGTCACCAACATCATGTGACGTCACCAGCATCTTGTGACGTCACCAGCATCTTATGACGTCACCAACATCTTATGACGTCACCAACATCATGTGACGTCACCAACATCATGTGACGTCACCAGCATCTTATGACGTCACCAACATCTTATGACGTCACCAGCATCTTATGACGTCACCAGCATCTTCTGACGTCACATACACACACATACAATCACTCAACATGTAACTAAATATCTTAAAACACAATTATCTAAAATATTAATAAACAAGATATAGAGTTTATAGTCAACCTTCCTTAGACAAATACTAAAACCTGTATGAAAAATTCTTAGCTGTTCTGTCTATAATGGTTCTTGTATGAATATTTAATGTATAATGAATAACCTCTCAATATCGTGATGTATGTGTCATGGTTGATTATTGGAACATTTACTGTCTGTCTGTCTGTCTCTTGCTTTCTTTCTGTCTGTCTGTCTCTTTCTTTCTTTCTGTCTGTCTGTCTGTCTCTTGCTTTCTGTCTGTCTGTCTGTCTGTCTCTTGCTTTCTTTCTTTCTGTCTGTCTGTGTCTTGCTTTCTGTCTGTCTGTCTGTCTGTCTTGCTTTCTTTCTGTCTGTCTGTCTGTCTCTTGCTTTATGTCTGTCTGTCTGTCTGTCTTTTGCTTTCTTTCTGTCTGTCTGTCTGTCTCTTGCTTTCTGTCTGTCTGTCTCTTGCTTTCTGTCTGTCTGTCTCTTTCTTTCTTTCTGTCTGTCTGTCTGTCTGTCTCTTTCTTTCTTTCTGTCTGTCTGTCTGTCTCTTGCTTTCTTTCCTTCTGTCTGTCTGTCTCTTGCTTTCTTTCTGTCTGTCTGTCTCTTTCTTTCTTTCTGTCTGTCTGTCTGTCTCTTGCTTTCTGTCTGTCTGTCTGTCTGTCTTTGCTTTCTTTCTGTCTGTCTGTCTGTCTCTTGCTTTCTGTCTGTCTGTCTCTTGCTTTCTGTCTGTCTGTCTCTTTCTTTCTTTCTCTGTCTGTCTGTCTGTCTCTTTCTTTCTTTCTGTCTGTCTGTCTGTCTCTTGCTTTCTTTCTTTCTGTCTGTCTGTGTCTTGCTTTCTGTCTGTCTGTCTGTCTGTCTCTTGCTTTCTTTCTGTCTGTCTGTCTGTCTCTTGCTTTATGTCTGTCTTCTGTCTGTCTCTTTCTTTCTTTCTGTCTGTCTGTCTGTCTGTCTCTTTCTTTCTTTCTGTCTGTCTGTCTGTCTCTTGCTTTCTTTCTTTCTGTCTGTCTGTCTCTTGCTTTCTGTCTGTCTGTCTGTCTGTCTCTTGCTTTCTTTCTGTCTGTCTGTCTGTCTTGCTTATGTCTGTCTGTCTGTCTGTCTCTTGCTTTCTGTCTGTCTGTCTGTCTGTCTCTTGCTTTCTTTCTGTCTGTCTGTCTGTCTCTTGCTTTCTTTCTGTCTGTCTGTCTGTCTCTTGCTTTTCTTTCTGTCTGTCTGTCTGTCTCTTGCTTTCTTTCTGTCTGTCTGTCTTGTCTCTTGCTCTTTCTGTCTGTCTGTCTGTCTCTTGCTTTCTTTCTGTCTGTCTGTCTGTCCTCTTTCTTCTGTCTGTCTGTCTCTTGCTTTCTGTCTGTCTGTCTGTCTCTTGCTTTCTTTGTCTGTCTGTCTGTCTTGCTTTCTTTCTGTTTGTCTGTCTGTCTCTTGCTTTCTTTCTGTCTTGTCTGTCTCTTGCTTTCTGTCTGTCTGTCTGTCTTGCTTTCTTTCTGTTTGTCTGTCTGTCTCTTGCTTTCTTTCTGTTTGTCTGTCTGTCTCTTGCTTTCTTTCTGTCTGTCTGTCTCTTTGCTTTCTTTCTGTCTGTCTGTCTGTCTCTTGCTTTCTTTCTGTCTGTCTGTCTCTTGCTTTCTGTCTGTCTGTCTGTCTCTTGCTTTCTTTGTCTGTCTGTCTGTCTCTTGCTTTCTTTCTGTTTGTCTGTCTGTCTCTTGCTTTCTTTCTGTCTGTCTGTCTCTTGCTTTCTGTCTGTCTGTCTGTCTCTTGCTTTCTTTCTGTTTGTCTGTCTGTCTCTTGCTTTCTTTCTGTTTGTCTGTCTGTCTCTTGCTTTCTTTCTGTCTGTCTGTCTCTTGCTTTCTGTCTGTCTGTCTCTTGCTTTTCTTTCTGTCTGTCTGTCTCTTGCTTTCTTTCTGTCTGTCTGTCTGTCTCTTGCTTTCTTTCTGTCTGTCTGTCTGTCTCTTGCTTTCTTTCTGTCTGTCTGTCTCTTGCTTTCTCTGTCTGTCTGTCTGTCTCTTGCTTTCTTTGTCTGTCTGTCTGTCTCTTGCTTTCTTTCTGTTTGTCTGTCTGTCTCTTGCTTTCTTTCTGTCTGTCTGTCTCTTGCTTTCTGTCTGTCTGTCTCTCTTGCTTTCTTTCTGTTTGTCTGTCTGTCTCTTGCTTTCTTTCTGTTTGTCTGTCTGTCTCTTGCTTTCTTTCTGTCTGTCTGTCTCTTGCTTTCTTTCTGTCTGTCTGTCTGTCTCTTGCTTTCTTTCTGTCTGTCTGTCTCTTGCTTTCTGTCTGTCTGTCTGTCTCTTGCTTTTCTTTGTCTGTCTGTCTCTTGCTTTCTTTCTGTTTGTCTGTCTGTCTTGCTTTCTTTCTGTCTGTCTGTCTCTTGCTTTCTGTCTGTCTGTCTGTCTCTTGCTTTCTTTCTGTTTGTCTGTCTGTCTCTTGCTTTCTTTCTGTCTGTCTGTCTGTCTCTTGCTTTCTTTCTGTCTGTCTGTCTCTTGCTTTCTGTCTGTCTCTTGCTTTCTTTCTGTCTGTCTGTCTCTTGCTTTCTGTCTGTCTGTCTCTTGCTTTTCTGTCTGTCTGTCTGTCTCTTGCTTTCTGTCTGTCTGTCTCTGCTTTCTTTCTGTCTCTGTCTGTCTCTTGCTTTCTGTCTGTCTGTCTGTCTCTTGCTTTGTCTCTTTCTTTCTGTCTGTCTGTCTGTCTCTTCTGTCCTGTCTCTGTCTCTTGCTTTCTTTCTGTCTGTCTGTCTCTTGCTTTCTCTGTCTGTCTCTTGCTTTTTTGTCTGTCTGTCTCTTGCTTTCTGTCTGTCTCTCTTGCTTTCTTTCTGTCTGTCTGTCTTCTCCTTTCTTTCTGTCCTGGCCTGTCTCTTACTTTCTTTCTATCTGTCTGTCTGTCTCTTGCTTTCTTTCTATCTGTCCTGTCTATCTCTTGCTTTCTTTCTGTCTGTCTGTCTGTCTCTTGCTCTTTCTGTCTGTCCTGTCTGTCTCTTGCTTTCTTTTCTTTTCTGTCCTGTCTGTCTCTTGCTTTCTGTCTGTCTGTCTGTCTCTTGCTTTCTTTCTGTCTGTCTGTCTGTCTCTTGCTTTCTTTCTTTCTGTCTCTGTCTGTCTCTTGCTTTCTTTCCTGTCTGTCTGTCTCTTGCTTTCTCTGTCTGTCTGTCTGTCTGTCTCTTACTTTCTGTCTGTCTGTCTCTTGCTTTCTTTCGCCTGTCCTGTCCTGTCTCTTGCTTTCTTTCTGTCTGTCTGTCTGTCTCTTGCTTTCTTTCTGTCTGTCTTTCTGTCTCTTGCTTTCTTTCTGTCTG
Organism: Homarus americanus; assembly: GCF_018991925.1. Lineage (NCBI taxonomy): Eukaryota > Metazoa > Arthropoda > Malacostraca > Decapoda > Nephropidae > Homarus > Homarus americanus. Next base: position 1,089,886 of record NW_024757463.1, on the reverse strand, counting down.
TCTGTCTCTTGCTTTCTTTGTCTGTCTGTCTGTCTCTTGCTTTGTAATGCTGTCTCTGTCTGTCTGTCCTCTTTGCTTTCTGTCTGTCTGTCTCTGTCAGTCTCTCTTGCGCCTCTTTCTGTCTGTCTGTCACCCAGCCCTACTGCTTTCTTTCTGTGTCTGTCTGTCCCTGTCTCTTTGCTTTCTTTCTGTCTGTCTGTCTCTGTCTCTTGCTTTCTTTCTGTCTGTCTGTCTGTCTGTCTCTTGCTTTTCTGTCTGTCTGTCTGTCATGTCTCTTGCTTTCTTTCTGTTTCTCTTGTCTCTTGCTTTCTTTCTGTCTGTCTGTCTGTCTCTTGCTTTCTTTCTGTCATCTGTCTGTCTCTTGCTTTCTTTCTGTCCTGTCTGTCTCTTGCTTTCTGTATGTCTGTCTGTCTGTCTCTTGCTTTCTTTCTCTGTCCTGTCTGTCTGTCTCTTGCTTTCTTTCTGTCTGTCTACTGTCTGTCTCTTGCTTTCTTTCTGTCTGTCTGTCTGTCTCTTGCTTTCTTTCTGTCTGTCTGTTTCTCTCTTCCACACACACATACATACATACACATACAGTACTCACACACATGCATACATACATACATACACACATACGTTCACTTATAATCATACATACAGCATACACACGCACACAGTACTCACACACACATACAAATATATTCACATGTACACACACACACACAATCCAACCCAAATCTGTCCTAATCTGTCCTAATCTGACCTAATCTGTCCTAATCTGACCTAATCTGACCTAATCTGTCCTAATCTGACCTAATCTGTCCTAATCTGACCTAATCTGACCTAATCTGTCCTAATCTGACCTAATCTGTCCTAATCTGTCCTAATCTGACCTAATCCACCCGAATCCATCATCTTTACTATGAAACATGAATACTTACACACTTATATTTACACTTACACACTTTAGTCAAGTCTCAGGGTTAATAAAGTAAATTAAGAGTGTCTTCAAGAATACTTATACACTTACACTTATACACTACAGTGGTTCTCAGACTTTTTCCTAGTCTTACCCTTATTTAAAGTCTGATAGGTTACCTCAATCTATAATTTTACTCCATAATTCTATTCAATAAAGTTTAATATACAAAAACACACAATTCTAGTCCGTCTTATACAAAACTCACTAAGAGAGATACAGTGGTGTTATACCTCAATAATTACCCTGAGTTTGAGAACCACTGCATTACTGGGTTAAGTAATAAGTAATAAACTCTCATCCCCAGAAATATCCAGATAATGGGGAAAATTTCTCAGAATTTCCCAGAAGAGTGACCCTGTGAAAATCGTTCCCCAAGCCGGAATTTCCTGTGAGGAATTCCTACCTTGGGAACGATTTTCACTGGAGATATAAAATCCGGCCATCGGAGAGTTCCTGGTCTGAGGGATTCTGGGTAACGGAGATATTACTTATAATGTACTTATACACTACAGGGCTAAGTAATAAAGTAGCTATTAAAATTAACTACAACAATACTTATACACTACAGGGTTAAGTAATAAAGTAAAAATAGTAATAATAAGTACAACAATACTTATATAATTATACTTAAATAATAAAAGGTTAATTAAGACAACTAGTGTAGTAAGATCGACCATTATATTGAGTGTGAAAGTACTTAAATGAAAAGGTCATAACAAATTATTTTATAAGTTACTTAAATAAGCTACTTACAGGAAATATCACTTACAAAAACTGTCACTTATGGCAATATCACTTAAATGACCTACCTATGGATTTAAGTAACTTGTGAGAAATAAATTACACATGGAAATAAGTTACTTAAGGAAATTTATAAGTTACTTACAGAAATAACATGGAAAAATATATTGAGAAATTGTTCTACAGTAAAACCCCCATTTAACGAACTATATAGAGACGAGTTCGTTATATCGAGGGTTCGTTAGATGTGAAACCCTCATTTAACGAACTATATAGAGACGAGTTCGTTATATCGAGGGTTCGTTAGATGTGAAACCCCCATTTAACGAAATATATAGAGATGAAAGTCCATCATATCGAGATTCCGTTAGATGTGAAAACCCCCATTTAACGGAATAAACAAAAAAGTCCATTATATCGAGGTTCCACTGCAGTAATAAATAAACAATAACAAAGGTGCTAAACAACTTATGTAATTAATGACATGATATTAAGCTTTGTTTATGTAACTAATGACATGATATTAAGCTTGGTTTACGTAACTAATGACATGATATTAAGCTTTGTTTACGTAACTAATGATAAAAGTGTAAAACAGAGTGACACATTGACCCAGAGGACTACAGTAACTGTCAGAGGAAAGTACTTGTGTATCAGAGCCTGTGTTAGAGACAGTACCTTCGTCAGTACCTGTCACAAAAAATACCTTAGTCAGTACCTGTCAGAGAAAGTACCTTTGTCAGTACCTGTCAGAGACAGTACCCCTGTCAGTACCTGTCAGAGACAGTACCCCTGTCAGTACCTGTCAGAGACAGTACCCCTGTCAGTACCTGTCAGAGACAGTACCCCTGTCAGTACCTGGCTAGAGCAGCACCCTGTCAGCACCTGTCAGGAGAAAGCACCCCTGTCAGTACCTGTCAGGAGACAGTACCCTGTCAGTACCTGGCCAGAGAAAGCACCACCAGGGCACCTGTCAGAGACAGTACCCCTGTCAGTACCTAATAGAGAAAGTATCTCTGTCAGTACCTGTCAGGAGAGAATTTGCCGTACTTCTGTGTCAAAAGAAGGCACATGTGTGTCAGTACCTGTCAGAGACAGTACCCCCTGTCAGCACTCACTGGGGAGAAAGTACTCCCTGTCAGTACCTGCATCAGAGACAGGCACCCCTGTCAGTACCTGTCAGAGAAAGTACCCCTGTCAGTACCTGTCAGAGACAGCACCCCTGTCAGCACTGTCAGAGAAAGCACTTTGTCAGTACCTGTCAGAGAAAGTACCCCTGTCAGTACCTGTCAGGAGACAGTACCCTGTCAGTACCTCATTGGGAGAGTACTTTTGTCAGTACCTGTCAGAGAAAGTACCTGTCAGTACCTGTCAGAGACAGTACCCCTGTCAGTACCTGTCAGAGAAAGTACCTTTGTCAGTACCTGTCAGAGAAAGTACCCCTGTCAGTACCTGTCAGAGAAAGTACCCCTGTCAGTACCTGTGTCAAAAGAAGGTACATGTGTGTCAGTACCTGTCAGAGACAGTACCCCTGTCAGTACCTGTCAGAGAAAGTACCTTTGTCAGTACCTGTCAGAGACAGTACCTTTGTCAGTACCTGTGTCAAAAGAAGGTACATGTGTGTCAGTACCTGTCAGGGAAAGTACCTGTGTGTGTCAGTACCTATCAGGGAAAGTACCTTTGTCATTACCCATCAGAGAAAGTACCTTTGTCAGTACCTATCAGAGAAAGTACTTGTGTGTCAGTACAAGTATTTGAGTCAGTAGCTGTCACTGTCAGAGAAAGTACCTTTGTCAGAAATGGAAATATTGCATTTTGAAACTAATTTATACGTGACCTTATGTAAAGAGAGAAAGAGAGAGAGAGAGAGAGAGAGAGAGAGAGAGAGAGAGAGAGAGAGAGAGAGAGAGAGAGAGAGAGAGAGAGAGAGAGAGAGAGAGAATGTGTACCGTACCTGTATACGACAAATTAACAATAGACCACAATTCCAGGAATGTCGTGCGATAAAACGTAAACAATAACAATAATAATAATAATAATAATAATAATAATAATAATAATAATAATAATAATAATAATTCAATGGGGCAAAATTTCCACAAGTGTTTACATAAATTTCGTCAACATCGAGGACAAATGTATCGACGTGTCCGGTCATTTCTTCTCACGCTCGAGGTTAGGTTAGGGTTAGGTTGGGCTGGGCTAGGCTAGGCTGGGCTGGGTTGGGCTACATTCAAATCAAGCCTTACCGAAAACATTCCCCGATTTACGAAAAGATTTACACCGTTGCTGGAGAAAAAAAAAAAAGAAAAAATCCTGACCGTAAACCAAATCGTAAATCGTGGAACTCCCGTATTTCACAACAAGACATCCCAAACCTCTCTCCAGTTTCCGCCACATTTACACACGGGCACAAACCCACTCGTAAAAAAAAAAAAAAGAGTAATCCCGTCCGCGTCAACCAACCCCGTAGATTAATCCGCGTAAATCAGGCGTCGTCGTGCGGGAGGGCTTCCATTTACGACGGATCGATTTACAATGGGTTGGCTCGATTGGACGGAAGCCTCGAGTTCTGCCTGTCTTACCCAATGAGAAACCGAGCGTAAAATGACAACGAAAATAAATAAATCTACCTTGGGGTCTATACAAGGAGGTGAGGTGAGGTGGAGAGAGAGAGAGAGCGAGAGCGAGAGAGAGAGAGCGAGCGAGAGAGAGAGAGCGAGCGAGAGGGAGAGAGCGAGAGGGAGAGGGAGAGAGAGAGAGAGAGAGAGAGAGAGAGAGAGAGAGAGAGAGAGAGAGAGAGAGAGAGAGAGAGAGAGAGAGAGAGAAATCTTAATATTACAACAATCAATAAAAAAAATTCAGTGAACATTAATTATAATATATAATTTCTATATCTAACTGAGGCTATAATTAAATGTTCTATAAAAGTTCTTCTGGTGACAAAATGTTCTGCTGGCTGGGTGATAAAATTGTTCTTTGTTTTGTGATGGTGAAATGTTCTTCTTGTGGCGGTGATAACAAGTCTGTCCGTTCTTCTGGTGATGAAATGTTCTTATGAAATGTTGTTCGTTTAGGTGACCTGACTGATTATAGATACCAGACGAGAGAGAGAGAGAGAGAGAGAGAAAAAGAGAGAGAACAAAATAAAACAATAATAATAATAAAACAATAACAGAGGAATAAAAGAAAAACAAAAAAACACAGACGAAAAAAACCAAACAAACACAATTCTGGTATATACAAAAATTTTAAGTAAAAAAATTTGTCAAAAAAAAGGTGGATTTAAATTTTTTTTGTAGAATCCACAGGCATAAGGGGAAGCTTACAACTATCCGAGCATCTACGTACATATTTTATCTAAGGTATTAGTACTATGTATATTTTGTATATATATATGTATATAAAAAAATCACAAAACTAAACAGCCAATGGGGTGATAACTCGATGAGAAATTATATACGTACAGAATTAATCCACGGATATACAAAAAATGAAAGGGGAGGGGAGGGTGTTAAAATTATATTATGTTTGGGTCTTTTTCCCCCCTGTGTGTTTTGTTTGGCGTTTAAATCGGGTAATAATAATAATAATGAGACGATGAAAGGAACAATAATTCTCGTGATGTTATGTTTGTTGTGAAATCAGTGATCGTAATTATGGGGGAGGTGAATGACTTGGGGTATATGTGTGTGTGGGGGGGGGGTGGGTGTTAGGGGGTTGGGGGGGGATATAGCTTGGCAGTTCGGCCGCTTAAGTGTCGTCGGCCGTCGTTTCGTCGGTCGGGCAGCTATTGCTCAAGTCTTCCTTGGATAAAGATGGAGTCTTGGTTCGCTCCCCACACGACTCCAATCCCCCGTCTTCCTCGACCTCGGAGCCGTGGGTCGGGTCACTGGCCGGGTCGACCTGGTCCTCGATGATGGCGTTGACGGCCGGGGCGAGGCTGGACGGTGATTGGGGGTCAGGGCTGGGCAGTAGGAGGCTCACGTAGCTGCTCTGCACCGGTTTGTGCTTGGCCAGCTGTTTCACCGCTTCCTCTAGGCTGAACCACTTGCGTTTTCGACCTATTGTGGGGATACGTTGATGTAGCGTACAGTGGTAGTGCCTTAACCTAACCCTAACTTAACCAAACCTAACCTAACCTAACAGCAACCAACAGTGCTCCTCAACCTAACTTAACCTAAACTTAACAAAATCTAACCCAAACTTTCAGTAACCTAAACCTCATTTAAATACCCAAAAACTCATTATAAATTACTTAACTCAGAAAACAAGGCTAAAAAAATATATATCATGACCCTGCTAAGTACACAGACAGGGAGAGACAGAAACAGTCACTCCGCCACCCCCTACAATACCTTAACCAAAACAGTGGCTCGGCAAAAAATAAGTTCCTCACCAAATACTTTCGATTCGTCCCATTCCTCCATCTCTTCCTTCACCACCAAGACGTAAACACTCGTCCGATGCCCACGCTCCGAATTCTGTAAACAAATAAATAAAAAGACGCAATTCATAACAACGAACTTTCGGAACTTTACGCATCTTGAAAGAGTCGATTAAGATGCGTTTCTGAGTTCCTAGGGGTGGAGTTAATGGTATGAACGAGGCCATTGGTAGTTTTGGTCAATGGGTTACCTGATGATTAGCTCCCCAAAGTCGTTACCTGAAGATTAACTCCCTCAAGTGCTCACCTGTAGATTAACCCCCAAGTGCTCACCTGAAGATTAACCCTCAAGTGCTCACCTGAAGATTAACCCCCAAGTGCTCACCTGTAGATTAACCCCCAAGTGCTCACCTGAAGATTAACCCCCAAGCACTCACCTGAAGATTAACCCCCAAGTGCTCACCTGAAGATTAACCCCCAGCTTAACCACCCTGAAACTATCTGGGATCAAGGGGCTAATGCTCAGATAACCCATAACGACTAAAATCCACCAAATGACCTCGTTCACCTCAACTACACCACATATCAAGCATTATCTCAACATTTCACGTGATTTTCTTAGATATTAATAATCATTCCAATTGATAAACACTCAGATGGAAAAAACTTGGATTTGCCAACAATGTAAAAGCAACGCTAAGTTGACAATTTACTCCCTAATACAGTACTAAAAACAGGGATTAATTCTGGCTTTACCGTGACATGCGACAAGCAAATAAACAAATCGGAATCAGACGTTCGTGCGTGTAAACAAACAAAGGCGTGTGTTTGTTGTGAAGGATGGTGGGATAGACCAAGGGCGATGCCAGCCCCTTGACGTTTGTGTGTGTGTGTGGGGGGGGATTGTGGGTAATTATGTGGGGGGAAATGTGGGTAATTATCGAGAATGTTCGTTTCGGGGTCAGTGGTAGTTAGCTGTAGGGACGGTGGTCAAATTCAGTGGTAGTTAGCTATAGGGACGGTGGTCAAATTCAGTGGTTGTTAGCTGTAGGGACAGTGGTCAAATTCAGTGGTAGTTAGCTGTAGGGATGGTGGTCAAATCCAGTGGTAGTTAGCTATAGGGACGGTTCAAACTCTCCCAGAATTTTTGACGGCCAATAGAAAACAAGGGATCACTCGCACAAATCAACACAAGTCTGGGAAACTGACGATGCTTGGTTTAATACCTCTGGGGTCTTGAACTAGGGAATACAATATCACGATTTAAATTACAGCATAGAATTACAGTACTGTATTCCTATAGGAGTCTGAAAATTTAATAAACTCAAAGATACAGTAACTGGTTTAATATTTCTCTTAGGGTCGTCAAATGGGGGTGGCACCAGGAGGAGGAACGGGGGGAGAAATAAATCTAGCGTGGCGTAAAAATAAATAAATAAATAAATAAATAAAAAAGCCGCTATTTTGGGAATTAAATATATATATATAAAAAAATGAACCCCAAAGCACCCTCTTGTCCTGTGTGAGGTCATAGCTATTAGAGGTCGTTACAATCACCATTTCAGTGTCGGTAGAATTCACAACTCTTGTTTTTGTCTTGAGCAATTCGTAGTGCCCTGCCTGATTGTCCTGAGAGAGAGAGAGAGAGAGAGAGAGAGAGAGAGAGGGGGAGAGGGGAGAGGGAGGGATATGAACGAAATCAAGATATAGAGAATCACCCCCCACCAACCCCCATAGTAAGTTGATCTCGGAGATGTTGTTTAAGTGAGGAACCACGGCCATTCGTGGGTTACCTGATGATTAGCACCCACCCCAAGTACTAATCACCTGAAGATTAGTTCACCCAAATACTCACACTGAAACCATCTGGGGGGGAGCTAGTAATCAGGTAATCCAAAAAGACTATAAAACCAGCAAATTGCCTCGTTCATATCAACTACACCACCCCTATTTCACCATTACCAAAGTTACTCTACAACTACAGTCAGAATACAATAGCAGAATACAAAAAAATAAAATACATCATTACAGTACCTTGATTACATGACCAGATTATAATATATTAAGTCATTAGTTATTTTTTTTTTACTCTAGGTATTAAGTTATAAATAAATTGTATCATTATTATTCACTATTATGTATAATGTATGATACTGTGTCAGGAAATGTATACAGTTTGTGGGTGGGTGGGTGTGTGTGTGTGTGTCTGTGTCTGTGTGAGAAATCATACATACACAAGTGAGAATTTTGTTGTTGTTGGTGGTGGTAGTGGTAGTAGTAGTAGTAGTAGTAGTAGTAGTAGTAGTAGTAGTAGTAGTAGTAATGATGATGATGGTAATTGAAGAGGTTAAGAAGGAGACAATAAAATAAAAGTTATACCTGGAAATCAAGTTCAAATTACAAGGTAAGGTTAGGTTACAGTACGTTAGATTAGGTTAGGTTAAGGAAGGGTTGGTTTAGGTTAGGATAGCATAGGTTAGGTTAAGGAAAGGTAGGGTTAGGTTAGGTTAGAACACACTCCACCAGACCCCCAAGACAAAACACAACAAATGTTCCTCACCTCAAACACTCCGAGACAGCGACCCAACATACCACAGACTCCGGCCTCTTCCCGCACCTCTCGAATTGCCGCCATATCCGGTAGCTCATTGGGCTCGACTCCTCCCCCGGGCACGATCCAGAGTTCCGAGTCGCGACGAGAGGAGACTAGTAACACCTATGGGGGGGGGGAAGATGTCAGTAGTTTGGTTTGTTGCCACTAGGGAGTTTATGATAGCTTGATGCTTACACCCTAATGCTAACTTAATCTAATGTGTAGGTAAACAAGAAATATACCTAGACAGTACAGGTATTAAGAAGGTACCTAGGTGAGGTCGCCTGGGAACAGTCACGTCAGTCCCCGGTAGGAACTGGTAAGGTCACAGATGACACAATTGATCATGACTATAATATATTCACTAGTATACTACGTAAAGCACAAGAACAAAATATACCACACAGAAAAATCAGGTCAAATAAGAATGAGCCAAGGTGGATGACCAGAAAACTTAAACATGACATAGGAATAAAGAAAGGAATATATAAGAAATTAAAGGGAGGGGAGGAGCAGCTCAGAAATAGGTATAATGAACTCTCTAGGAATGTTAAGAAAAATGTAAGGAAAACGAAGAGTGCGGGGAGATATGATAGAAGTATTTAAGTGGGTGAAAGGAATCAATAAAGGGGATATAGAAAAAGTACTTATAATATCTGAGCAAGATAGGACTCGGAGCAACGGCTTTAAGTTGGATAAGTTTAGGTTTAGGAGGGAGATAGGAAGGAACTGGTTCACAAATAGGGTGGTGGACGAGTGGAACAAGCTTAGCAACTTTGTAGTAAGTGATGGAATGCTGGAAAGTTTTAAAAGGAGGCTGGATAGATTCATGGATGATAGAGAGTGGACAGTACAGGTATACAAACAATATACCTAGACAGTACAGGTATACAATCAATATACCTAGACAGTACAGGTATACAAACAATATACCTAGACAGTACAGGTATACAAACAATATACCTAGACAGTACAGGTATACAAACAATATACCTAGACAGTACAGGTATACAAAACACATACTAGACAGCAGGTATATAAACAATATACTAGACAGTACAGGTATACAAACAATATACCTAGACAGTATATATAAACAATATACGTAGACAGTACAGGTATACAAACACATACCTAGAGACAGTACAGGTATATAAACAATATACCTAGACAGTACAGGTATACAAAACAATATACCTAGACAAAGGTGGAAAACAATATACGACAGTACAGGTATACAAACAATATACCTAGACAGTACAGGTATATAAAACAATATAGCCTTGACAGTACAGGTATACAAACACATACCTAGACAGTACAGGTATACAAACAATATACCTAGACAGCACAGGTATAAACAATATACTGTACCTAGACACAGGTATATAAACAATAAACCTAGACAGTACAGGTATATAAACAATAAACCTAGACAGTACAGGTATACAAACAATATACCTAGACAGTACAGGTATATAAACAATATACCTAGACAGTACAGGTATACAAACAATAAACCTAGACAGTACAGGTATATAAACAATATACCTAGACAGTACAGGTATACAAACAATAAACCTAGACAGTACAGGTATATAAACAATATACCTAGACAGTACAGGTATACAAACAATATACCTAGACAGTACAGGTATACAAACAATATACCTAGACAGTACAGGTATACAAACAATAAACCTAGACAGTACAGGTATACAATGGCAATCAGTATGGCAATTTGACCAAGGATTCGCCAATCAGGCCATCACATGACTGGCTATTCCCAGCATTAATGAGAAAATTGATATTGTTAATTTAACTTAGATTAGTTAAGTTAATGTATGGTTAAGTGAGAACAGGTTAAATTAAGGTTAGATTAGGTTAGTTTAAGTATAGGTTAAGTTTGGTTAGGTTAAGTTAATGCTCAGTTAGGTTAGATTCAAGACCAGTTAGGTTAGATTAAGTTAGGTTACATTAAATCCCAGTTAGGTTAAGTTATATTAAATCCCAGTCAGGTTAGGTCAGGTCAGGTCAGGTTAGGTCAGGTCAGATGAGACACACACCCGCCTCACCTGGCTCTCGTCATCGTTAACACATATACACGCTGCTCGCTTCACAAAACCATCTTCATCGTAGTTCCGCGCCTTCACCATGTCGGTCATAATACAGGGTGGCGGTGGTGGTGGTGTTCCCGTGACGACGTCGATGATTACGGCGTAGACGGCCTAGTCTTACGAGGCCATTAGACCGAGGTAGTCAGGGGCGATGTGGCGTTCAGAGACATGGCGTAAAGGTGTTGACGTCGGCGGTGGTGGATTTGGTGTAAATACTTCACCCCAGAGGAGGTTTTTTGTTTTACCCTGAGGGATAAAACGTCGTGAGAAATTCAACTCTGACGATGGCTAACGATGGTTGAACGATGATGGACCCCCAAGACAGAAAATTCAATCCTAAACGAAGGCTAACGATGGCTTGCGATGATTGAACGATAACGAACCAACAATGGTAATAAACATCGAAGGAAAACAATTTCAAATGACCTCCAATGGCGATTAAATATCCAACCCAATCACCAACCAGGTTTAATTGCAGTTGGGTTTATTCTACCAACAACCAGGTGATTAAACCATGATAATAAACCATTAAATCACATGAAAATTAAATAATCATTTTTTTTACTGATTTGAATCACCAATTTTGTTTTCTTCAATTAAACAATTTAACCACAACTAATTAACCCCAAGTGAATTAATTAACAAAACCACAATAAATAAATCAAAAATATAAATGAAAAATCCCCCAAAAATCACCAAAAAATTTCCTATAAATCACCAAAGGAATAAACCCACTCCACCATAACCAATCACCAATCACCTGATAAAACACAAATCACACCAAACACCAATAAAAAAAATCACACAATATAAAACAATCCCCCAATGGTTATTTAATCCTAATTAACCCCCAAAAAAATCACCTAACTATAAAAATTTCTCACCAGGGGAGTTAACGAGAGTGACGGGAGTGAAGGAGGAACTTTAAATACTTAATTAACACCAAATAAAAACTTTCTTCTACTTGTAATTGAGATAAATCAATAGACCATCAGTCCTTTTAGTATGTTGGAGAGCCATGATGGTGTTGGAGGCTTGTAGGAGGGTGATAATGGTGAAATAAGGTGGTCGAATTAGTAGACTCCCTGACTCTGGTGTAAAGCTCAGCTGGTTACCGCCGTCGCTTCACCTCGGCCTGGATGGATCGTTACTGCCCGCTATCCCTTAACTATCCGGGAATAAACCCTTACTTATAAACCACTTATAAATATCTAAAGTACTCTAAAAATTTATTAATATTTATTGTTTATAAGTGGAGGTAATTATTAAGAAATTTTATATCTTTATTATATTATTATACACCAAAATACTAATCCATTTTATACCTACTTCGAAAATACTTATAAACACGTAAAGTAGTGTATAATTTACTTCTATTTCTTATATAAAAGTAGCTATAATTATATACTAAATGATACAGCAAAATTAGGCCTATTGTTAAGTTATTTTATATTATATACAACTATTTATTCCTATACCACGAAATCACCAATAACTTCTATATTATGGTATATTTGACTATAATTCACTCTTATTTGTCTATAACTATATATCAATTATCAGTCAATTATTATAAAAGAAATATTAATATAATTCATTATTTTATAGCGAATATATCCATTTAATTATCAATATTTACTAGTTGGTAACTGTTACATATTTTTATATATGTAATCCGTAAATAAAATTCAATAATATATATAAATTAATTTTCCTCTGTTAATTATGATAATCTATCCATGGAATATATAATTAATATTGCTTTCCACGAGGGATTATATTTATTATTGGTTAAAAAGATATTTGTCCTTAAAATGGGGAAGGTAGTGATGGCGGCACTTTCGCGTTCATTAATGACCACCTAATATAAAAACTTATTCAAATCTATTTATTATCCTTTATTAAGATTACATTATAGTATGATAAAATCCATTAATACCAATTGTAGAAAATATTTAGTTTTTAATGGATATAAATATTGTAAATAACGCCATTAAAAAATTCACTCAAACTCGAAATAAATTGTAATCAACCATCTCCGGGTCGCATTAAATAATAAGATATAAATAAACAATAACTTTAATGGCCAATTCAAACGATATTCATCAACCAAAGTAGTATAGTTATTATATTTCCAAAGTACTGTACGTAATAATTAATAAAGAAATATATGCTATAGCCCGTAATAGCATCAATAATAGCATGCATATATAACAGTATAGCTATATTATGAGTATCCAATCACAGCATAGGAAATCCATGACGTCATTTCAATATCCAATAATAACACGAAGCTTTAAATACATCACATTTAAAGAAAAACCATCAATATCCAATCACAGCACAGGGAACCCATGACGTCATTAAAACAACCAATTATAACGCGAGAAATTAATTACATCACATTTAAAGAACAACCATCAATATCCAATCACAGCACAGGGAATCCATGACGTCATTAAAACAACCAATTATAACGCGAGAAATTAATTACGTCACTGAAGGAAAATTTCACCAAAATACTTGATAATTTTTGTAGAGTTTTCCTTGTTTTATTATATATTTCATCTCTCTCTCTCTCCCAGGACAATAAACACCATAGAAAAATATTAAAAGAAGCTATTTAGTTGATATATGGTGATAAATACTCATGTGTTTAATGGCAATCAGGAGAAAATATTGGTTGACTATAATAATAATGGCCAGTTTATTATTGTGTTTACTGGTAAGGATTTTGGCGGGGGAGTTATACACACACATATACATACGTACAGTCATGTATACACACTAAAACATACATGCTTACACACACAGTAACGTACACTAAAACATACATGTATACATCAAATACTTACATGTAATTTAAAACAATTTATAATATAATTTCAATATAATTAATAAAAACTAATTACGAGATCACCTGAAGAATAACCACCCCAGGTGAAATAAGCTGGGGTGTCTAAGCTTCAGGTGAAATAAGCTGGGGGTGTCTAAGCTTCAGGTGAGGTTAAGTTAGGGTGCTTAATTTTAGGCTGAAATAAGCTGGGGTGTCTAATCATCACGTCACCCCAAACGACCATCAAAACTAACCAATAATTCCATGTTATTTGCATCAATTAGTTACTTCTTATACAGTAAACCCTCTCAATAACAGAATCCTCCCAATAGTGGACAGGGCTTGTAAGAATTAAGTCCGGTATTGGAAGGATTTAATTATATAAATAAAAGTCGTAAATGTAAAAAAAGTATGAAATGAAGAATTATTTTTTATAGGTCGTGACATCTCGGGAGGAAGCAGTGGTAATCGAGGGCTCACCTGGAGATGATCCTCTTGTACTAACAGCACTGAAGAGGAATTACCTGGAGCCACCGTCATCTCTTCCATACAACTTGTCGACCGAACCTTCGTATTTATTCTCAAGCACCATGGGGACTTGGGCGGATATACGCAAACACACGCGGATGTTTTTCACGAAGCAGGAAGGTGGATTTTTCATAGAGGTCGGGGCTCTAGATGGCCAACAGCTCTCCAACACACTCTGGTTAGAACAAGAATTGAACTGGACTGGATTGCTCATCGAACCCGACGTGTATAGTTACCAAGCGTTGAAATCCAAACACCGTAGAGCTTGGATCTCGAACGCTTGTCTGTCGGAGGATAATAAAGTCCGAGAGACCGTCCACGTTACGGCAAAACTACGCCGCGGCTTCGTTTCTCAGTGGCAGTGGCACCTATTGGGCGCTTCTTACCAATATGGCATCAACCGGAGCCCGATCTTCGACGAATACTTGAAACAGGCCGATCAGACGTACACAAAATCCACGTGTTTTCCTCTATTCTCTTACATCTTGGCTCTAAACATCACTTCGGTCGACTTTTTATCCCTCGACACGCAAGGGAGTGAGATCGATATCCTGAAATCCTTACCCTGGGGTCAAGTGAACATAAGGGTGATAATAGTTGAAATTGAAGACCCAAAGTTTGCCGTGGGATTCACCGACTATATGACAGATAAAGGTTATGTGTTAGTTGACCAGGAGACGGATTACTATTTTGTCAGGAAGGGCGATCCAATTCTCACTCGAGTGTGATCCAATTCTCACTCGAGTGTATTAATGGACTCGAAGTCAATTGTTTGTTTTGCTAGATTTGTGCCTCATATACCTGTATTGTCTATTACTTACAAACATCAATGTCCAATTTCTACTCCACATTAACACATAAATAAATGTTAATAAAACTCAGAATTATATTACAAGTTTAACTTTTTTTTCCCTCCTCATTTAACACACAATTTATCAGGCAAACATTATCATTTACTTAATCTATACATACAGACATACATATACATACATACATACATACATATATACATACACTCAAATATAATACTGTACACAATAGGTTCAGTACTTTTAAACAAATTATGGCTGACGTGAAGATTAGACACCCCCAGTTTGTTGGGTTGGGTTAGGTTATGTTTGAACTAAGCCCAGGTTGGGTTAGGTTAACATCAAGGCATTTCATCACAAGAGGAATTAAAACTGAAGTGGCTAATCTTCAGGTGATGGCTAATAAAAAATAATCCTTAAATCCAACCTCTACAATGACAAACAAATGAACATCGACGGAATTCATGGAACGACGATGGTATATTTTTTTTTAGAAGAGATGAACGTAACTTTATCTCTCTCGGAACAATAACAAAGGCTCGTACAACCTAACGCTCGTATGTAAGTTGTCTGAGCAGATGAGGGTGTTGTGATAATGGACTTTCATCTCTTTATAGTTCATTAGATGGAGGTTTTATGTCTAACGGACCCTCGATATAATGGACTTTCATCTCTTTATAGTTCATTAGATGGAGGTTTTATGTCTAACGGACCCTCGATATAATGGACTTTCATCTCTATACAGTTCATTAAATCGAACTATCACTGTAAACTAACCGCCGTTCAACCTTACTAGTCGTTAAGTTCCGATACCACACGAACTACCATCTACGTATCGTCACAAATTTCGTCTTCTGCGTCATTCGTGTACATCAGCACGAAATAAACATTGAAAGAATAATATCACCTGACGATTAGCCACTCTAGTGTACATTTCATCCTAACCTAACCTAACCCCCACAAGGGAGTAAAAGGGTGTTAAATAATCAGGTGAAATAAGCTAGGGAGGGAGGAGAAGGGAGGAGGAGAGAGGGAGGGAGGAGGAGGGAGGAGGGAGGGAGGGAGGGAGGGGAGAGGGGGGTGGTCAAACTTCAGGTGAACATTTGAACATACATCATACATTATTTATACACCGTTCCATATACATTTTGTTCATAGTGTACAAGTGTCGAGGATTGGTTTTTTTTAAAATAATAGTCGTGTGATTTTTATGGTTTACAGCCGATTAAATGGAAGCCTTATTTTAAGTGTGTACCAGGAGAGAGAGAGAGAGAGAGAGAGAGAGAGAGAGAGAGAGAGAGATTAGTAATATATTTCCTATTTTTCTTTCTCTCTTTATCTGTCTGTCTCTCTCTCTCTCTCTATCTCTTTATCCTATCTCTTTATCTCTCTATCTCTATCTCTCACACCATCTCAACACCACAAGCCAGAATGCCACTGAGCCCAATAACAAACACATCATAACTAAGACACCCCAAAGAAACAAAAAATTCCTCGACTGTCGATAAAAACCCCGTAAACAAATCCCTCGTCTTCCTGCTGGCCAATGTAAGGCGTGTTAACTAGCCTGGACCTCGCTATCGAACGATCGTTAATGAAGATCTTGACTGACGATGGTAATTCTAAGTCTCCAAATGGTTAATAACGTTAATGGCTGTTAAAATGATAAATTAAATCTGATTGGTCGTAATAAATTAAGAAAAGAACAGACCAACAAACTATATTGTTAATAAATAGATGGCTTAACAAATTAAATAATCTCGCTAAATATGTCTGAAATAACTCACTAAATATGTCTGAAAATCTCGCAAAATATGTCTGAAATAACTCACTAAATATGTCTGAAAATCTCGCTAAATATGTCTGCCTATGTGTGAAGTTGATGTCTAAGATGATATTCCTATTTATTACGAATCTTTCCACGTATATTTTTACATTTTTACCCCACACACAGAATACACAGATAATGCTACAATGTAATGAGTGGTAACATTGGTCAAAATGGTACAATGTTTACCAACCTACTGTACAAATAAGTGGGACAGTCTCATGTGTACGGCTGCGGTCAAAAATCCTTCCCCCAACGCTTGACGATATCCGATATCTATTGTGTGTGAACTGTATCTGGTCAGGTCAGGTTAGATAAGGTCAGGTTAGGTTTGGTAAGGTAAGATTATATATGGTTAGGTTTGGTTTGGTTAGGTATGGCAAGGAGAGGTCAGGTCAGGTCAGGTTAGGTATGGCAAGGTAAGGTAAGGTTAGTTCATATCAGGTCAACACAATAGAGTTTTTAAATAATTCAACGACACAAAATCAAAAATAATAAACAGGTCATGGACCACCATTGTACCCAGCTGCACGACCCTAAAGGAAATACCTGCATCGAGGGGATTCTGACCGCGGCTTCACAAATTTTAAAAACTTACTCGTAGAATAGCATTATGACCCTTAACACAGCCTAACCTTTGTATTTTCTTATCGATTATGATGAAAATAGACTTAATTTAAATGTACAGGGTGTCTCATAGGTCACACACACATGTACAGGGTGTGTTATAGTTCACACACACATGTACAGGGTGTCTTATAGTTCACACACACATGTACAGGGTGTCTTATAGTTCACACACACATGTACAGGGTGTCTTATAGTTCACACACACATGTACAGGGTGTCTCATAGTTCACACACACATGTACAGGGTGTCTCATAGTTCACACACACATGTACAAGGTGTCTCATAGTTCACACACACATGTACAGGGTGTCTTATAGTTCACACACACATGTACAAGGTGTCTCATAGTTCACACACACATGTACAGGGTGTCTTATAGGTCACACACACATGTACAGGGTGTCTTATAGTTCACACACACATGTACAGGGTGTCTTATGGTTCACACACATGTACAGGGTGTCTTATAGTTCACAATAACAATACGTACAGGGTGTCTTATAGTTCACAATAACACATGGCACAGGGTGTCTTATAGTTCACACACACATGTACAGGGTGTCTTATAGTTCACACATACATGTACAGGGTGTCTTATAGTTCACACACACATGTACAGGGTGTCTTATAGTTCACACACACATGTACAGGGTGTCTTATAGTTCACACACACATGTACAGGGTGTCTTATAGTTCACACACATGCAGAATTGTGTTATAGTTCACACACACATGTACAGGGTGTCTTATAGTTCACACACACATGTACAGGGTGTATATAGTTCCACACACATGTGCAAGTGTCTTATAGTTCACACACACACATACAGGGGTGTCTATAGTTCACACACACATGTACAGGGTGTCTTATAGTTCACACACACATGTACAGGGTGTCTTATGGATACACACACATGTACAGGGTGTCTTATAGTTCACATGTGGGGTGTCTTATAGTTCACACACACACACACACACACATGTACAGGGTGTGTTATAGATTCACACACACACATGTACAGGGGTGTCTTATAGTTTCACACACACATGCAGGGTGTCTTAGTTCACACACACACATGTGCAGGGGTGTGTTATAGTTCACACATGTACAGGGTGTCTTATAGTTCACACACACACACATGTGCAGGGTGTCTTATAGTTCACACACACACATGTACAGGGTGTCTTATAGTTCACACACACATGTACAGGGTGTGTTATAGTTCACACACACATGTACAGGGTGTCTTATAGTTCACACACACATGTACAATTATGTATAGTTCACACACACATGTAGGGTGTGTTATAGTTCACACACATGTACAGGTGTGTATAGTTCACACACACACACATGTACAGGGTATGTACCTAGTTCACACACACATGTACAGGGTGTCTTATAGTTCACACACACATGTACAGGGGTGTGTGCTCATTCACACACACACATGTACAGGGTATATAGTTCACACACATGTACAGGGTGTCTTATAGTTCCACACACACACACACACACACACACACACACACACACACACACACACACACACACATGTACAGGGTGTCTTATAGTTCACACACACACACACACACACACACACACACACACACACACACACACACACACATGTGCAGGTGTCATGTGATTTCCACACACACATGTACAGAGTTGTGTTATAGTTCACACACACATGTACAGGGTGTGTGCATAGTTCCACACACATGTACAGGGTGTGTATAGATTCCACACACACATGTACAGGGTGTCTTATGAATTCTACACACACATGTACAGGGTGTGTTATAGTTCCACACACACATGTACAGGGTGTCTTATAGTTCACACATATGCAGGGTGTCTTACATAGTTCACACACACACATGTACAGGTGTCTTATAGTTCACACACACATGTGCAGGTGTCTTATAGTTCACACACACATGTACAGGGTGTCATATAGTTCACACACACACACACACACACACACACACACACACACACACACACATGTACACAGGGTGTCTTATAGTTCACACACACACACACACACACACACACACACACACACACACACACACACACACATGTACAGGGTGTCTTATAGTTCACACACACATGTACAGGGTGTCTTATAGTTCACACACACATGTACAGGGTGTCTTATAGTTCACACACACATGTACAGGGTGTCTTATAGTTCACACACACATGTACATAGTTCACACACACATGTACAGGGTAGTCATGTATAGTTCACACACACATTACAGGGTGTCTGGTTCACACACATGTACAGGGTGTCTTATAGTTCACACACACATGTACAGGGTGTCTATAGTTCACACACACATGTACAGGGTGTCTCATAGTTCACACACACATGTACAATCATAGTTCACACACACATGTACAGGGTGTCTTATAGTTCACACACACATGTACAAGGTGTCTCATAGTTCACACACACATGTACAGGGTGTCTTATAGGTCACACACACATGTACAGGGTGTCTTATAGTTCACACACACATGTACAGGGTGTCTTATAGTTCACACACACATGTACAGGGTGTCTTATAGTTCACACACACATGTACACAGGGTGTCTTATAGTTCACACACACATGTACAGGTGCCTGGTAGTTCCCACACACACACACACACACACACACACACACACACACACACACACACACACATGTACAGGTGCTCAGCAGTTCACACACACACACACACACACACACACACACACACACACACACACACACATACATGTACAGGGTGTCTTATAGTTCACACACACATGTACAGGGTGTCTTATAGTTCACACACACATGTACAGGGTGTCTTATAGTTCACACACACATGTACAGGGTGTCTTATAGTTCACACACACACACACACACACACACACACACACACACACACACACACACACACACACACATGTACAGGGTGTCTTATAGTTCACACACACACACACACACACACACACACACACACACACACACATGTACAGGGTGTCTTATAGTTCACACACACATGTACAGGGTGTCTTATAGTTCACACACACACACACACACACATGTACAAGGTGTCTTTAGATCAAGTAATTCACAACTAATCAACAAAAACGTTAGATAAATTAACTCGAAAGAAAAGAATCCAATTATTAATCTTCCACAAAGAAACACGTCACCCCAATCATTCACAGAATAACCTAACCAAACCTAACCTAACCAAATCTAGAATCTATTGCCTACTAAGATGATCAACAAAACACAGAATAAAGCAGGAAATTACATCGGAAAACAACAACACCACAAGACGCATGAATGGTAGTTAAGTCACCGCCGTTACATAGAATCGATGGAATATTTTAAAGATGACGAATCGCTTAGCTATTGAACCTAATGTGATTTCCCAATGGTGTATGACTTATGACACACCCTGTACAGTACATACTACTACTACTACTACTACTACTACTACTACTAATAATAATAATAATAATAATAACAATAATAATACTAATAATACTAATACTTATAATAATAATAATAATAATAATAATAATAATAATGCAGAAAACAAAAACCCTCTCATTAACAGACTTCTCAATAGGGGACATTCTCATTAACAGAATCCTCTCAATAGCAAACAGGTCTTGTAAGAAATAAACCCACTATTGGGAGGATTTAATGTAATAATAAAACAATATTAAACCATTAAACCAATCTCCCTAACCTAACCCCACACTGGATTAAGCTGCGATCGGCCAGTTTATAGAGCAGTGGGTCAAAGGGGCTTCAGTTCTGATACGCAGCGACGTACCCTAAAGTAACCAGCAGGATTGGGGTGTCGCGGGGCTGACGATCACTTGTATCCATCTTCAGTGTTTAGGCTTAGTTTGGTTGGGTTTGGTTGGGTTTGGTTACATTATGTTAGGTAAGATTGAGTTTAGAATTAGGTTAGATTAGCTATGATTGGGTTAGCATGGGGTTAGGTTAGGTTAGGTCACATAAGAACTGACACCCTATTGACCTCACAAACTGAGTGACCCAAAACACAGAAAATAAAAAAATAAAAAACCCCACTGGAATGTTGAAATGTAAACAGGGAAGAAAAATTATCTCTACCGAGTCTCTCCGCACCTGTTACTGCCGGGGCGTCGACCAGCACCGCCGTGACTTGTCGTGGAACACATAAACAACGACGAGTCTTTCTCTACGAGTCGTTGAAGGTCGCGGATATTCTGGCAACATCCCTAAAGGTGACCTGAGTGTCTTTCTTAAGTACGAGAACTATTATTTACAAGTGGCGTTCGGTCGTCTACTTGCCGAATCTCTGTTCACACTTGGAGTATCTCCGGAGTATCGTCTGGAAGGAGTTGTACTCAAATCTACTCAAGGAAGGAGTGGAGAAGAACTCACTGAGTCGCACCTGCCAGGGAAGGAACCCTAGCGTGGAGATAGGCTCCCCTATGGTGATGACTACGTCGGGGTCGGGCTGCCCCAGAGTCACCAGCCGAGACTCGATCATCGCCGCCGTTATCTTACATCCCTCGGAGCACAACCTGCGGGCGGCGGACGCTAGGTTACTCCTGCCGTCCGCCTGACTCAGGAGATTGACCGTTATTTCCCGGTGCCGCGTCGTGCCGTTAGCCTCCGCTCGTTTCCCCGCCACGACGTCTCTGTCGGGGTGACGGTCCCGGCCGTACGACACGACGTTATATAAGACGTCGGAGTCGCTCTCCCGTAGAGCCCCGAGGAGCGCCGGTCTCTTGCGCTTGAGGACCCCGTGGGCGTCGTACAGGGACACGTAGTGGACCCCGTACCCTATGGCCCAGGATATCACCGTCGACAGCTGGGCCACGTGGTGAGCCTGCTGGCCGACGCACACCAATCCCAAGTGCTGCGGCACCTTCTTCAGCTGGGCGGCATCGGCCTGTAGGCGACCGGGCGGGACTCGGGCGAGCACCAAGAAGGAATACACCCGCAGCAGAAGGCGGTGAAGGTGGAAGAAGGTGTCGATCACAGAGAGGGCGAGACTGGCCAAGAAGTGGGCCACAAAATACAACAACTGGAACACTGGCAGCAGCACGTCCATCTGTCGGACATAAACTGGTATTAACACAACGTGGAAATACCTGGCATGGAGGACCACCTGATGATTAGCCACCCCAGCTTATTTTATCTAATGACTAAACAACCTAACCTAACCACCCCAGCTTATTTTATCTAATGACTAAACAACCTAACCTAACCACCCCAGCTTATTTTATCTAATAATTAAACACCTGAACACTATTTACAGTGATGAGGTTAGGTTAAGTTATAACTAAGATAGATTAGCATTACATTAGGTTAGATTAGCGTTGGGTCAGGTTAGGTTAGATTCATGCCGGTTACGTTAGATTAGCATTAGGGTCGTTAATCATGTAAAACTGAGGGTGTATATTCTTCATGTGATAAATAACATAAATCAACATAACAAACTAACATAAATAGTCTGAAATTATCCCGAAACGAAAACCTAACCTAACCATATGGGAGACTATCATTACCTCTACGACATAAAATAAAACCCATTGGATATAACACATCATTAATATTATCACTAATTACTATAATTAGGGTCCAATATGATGGTAATTATGGGAAGAAAATCAAATAAAAAATCATACAATGTGACGTAACAAACTATAACACATTATCTATAAGTTTTGCTGTTTTAACCCATAAGACTAAACCCATAAACCATAAACCCAACAGGAATAATAAACCAGATAAAAAACTACAAATATACATCATAATCTAAATAAAAACCCGATTAATTAATGAAATATTAAATAAAACTCTTCAACCACAATACCGGGATGTGACCTAGACTCCTACCATTACCACCCTCATTACTCGACCTTATTTAGTCCTTATTACGTCTTTTACTTGTATATAACCAGTATAAATATATCAAATAAGGTTAAAATATTAATTACAGATGGGTACCTTAAGCTGAGGACCTCGAGGGAGTGTTAAATAAGGTAAAATAAGACATAAGGGAAGAGATCTCAGCCAAGTCTTCAACACCACAATGTAAACACGACCAGTAACGTTCACAACTCACAGAAAAATAATAAAAACATTAATATTTTCCATAATTACAATTTTTTTTATATAATTTAGATTTTTAAAAACAATAAATAAGTTTAATTTTACATTTTTTTCTTTAAAGTAGATGATTATGTTAGTAAATATTACTAACTTTTATATTAACGTACTTGTGAATGATAGGAAACATGAACGAAATCTTAAATTAATCTGTTTTTCTAATATATAAAACCTTAATTTTATTCTCATATATCAAAAAATTTAAAAATAGATATAAATCTATTAAATAAATGTTATAAAGAAAAGGTTTTATTATTATTTTATTCTATTAAGTAATTGTGAACGTCGTCATATGGTGGCACGTGATTGGTCCACGTCTGAGGCGTCACGACGGCCATAAGCCAACTCATCTCTTATTATTTCTGCCTCAGGAAGTGATTTAAGGCTGATAAAGACCTCTTGAGATATTATCCTCGCTGGAAAAGTTGGAATAATTACCTACGAGGAATTAATTACGGTATTGAGGTGTGAAATTAGAGAGATAATTACATCATCCAATTGGAGAAATCAAGACAAGGAAAAACCCGCCTTATTTGACTTCAATATCTCCATTAAACAATAATTGGCGTTAAATGAAACTAATACGCCATATTTTATTAGTGTATTTCATCGTTATAGATACATCAAAAGTGATTAATTGCAATGGAAGTGAAGGAAATGATGGTAGTTCATTACAACGAGGTCATGCCGCACCCACAGGGAGACAGAGCTCACCGGGTCAAAATATTATCTTATGGTGGACTCCTTTTACGGGAATTTCCGGCCAATCTAGGAACTGTGACTTAGGATCGTGTTATTTTACAGAAGATAGAAGTTATATACACAACAAGAAGACAAAAGCTGTGTTATTTTACGGAAGTGATTTTAATATAGAGGATTTACCTTTACCCCGGCGGTCGCGTCAATGGTGGGCGTTGCTACATGAAGAGTCGCCCAAAAACCAACCATTATTTGACCACCAACCTGTCCTGGAGTTATTTAATTTAACCTCAACCTTCCGTAGAGAATCAAACTTTCCATTAACACTACAACATCTTGAATCCATCCAATCATTAACCACCACCAAGGAATTTATCCCAACTAATCAGAAAACCCAATTAATGGCCACAGATAATTTAGCCCCAATTGTCTATGTTCAATCAAACTGTGACACACCATCAGAGAGAGATAATTACGTTGAGGAATTATCTAAATATATTAAAATAGACTCATATGGAGCCTGTCTACACAATAAAGACTTACCATCACATCTCATAGACCCAGCAGAAAATTTCGACCATTGGGAATTCAGATCATTAATGGCTAGATATAAATTCACTTTATCTATAGAAAACGCAGCTTGTGAGGATTATATCACCGAGAAATTGTGGCGGCCAATTACTCTCGGTTCTGTACCTATTTACTGGGGTTCACCAACTATCCAAGACTGGTTACCAAATCCTAGTTCAATAATTCCAATATCTGACTTCCAATCACCTAGAGAATTAGCCACATATATTACCACATTACTAGACGATGATAAACAATATGAGAGTTATCTAACGCATAAATTACATCAAATTATCACAAATAATTATCTTTTAGAAGCCATGAACCAAAGAAAATGGGGTATTAACAATGACTTTGAGAGGGGTAACTTTATTGAACATTATGAGTGTTACGTTTGTGACCAAATCCTGACAAAACATGGAAAATTAAGGGAAAAGGGTCATTTAGGGGTATTTATGGCATCTTTAGGGCATTATGGCTGTCCTGAACCCTCAAATACCCTAACTGGTACCCCAAATCCGAAGAGTTTTTGGGTGCAACAGTGGCATAAGGGGCGAATTGAAGCTATGGTCCTAAATAGATTGATATCAACTTCTGGGACGCTTTCAGTGAGTCAATTCTACCAAGAAGTGATTGAGGAATTGCAAAATGATGGCTTCTTTGTCAGATACCCACCAGAACATGAAGAACTGTGAGATTTTACCCAGAAATATGGAATCTGAGGTCATTTTCATGAGTACAATGACATAAGTGTTAGTTTTTGAGTCCATATGTACTTAAGTCAATAACAAAATAAGTGTAGTTTCTAAGTCCATATTTACTCAAGTCAATAACAAGATAAGTGTAGTTTTGAATCCATATGTACTTAAGTCAATAACAAGATAAGTGTAGTTTCTGAATCCAAATCTACTTAACCACATTGTAACATAATTTAACATCACTAAAGATAATTATTAATTTATCCATTAACAATAAAGTCTTCCAAATAATGTTCAAAAATTATTATAATGATTTAAGCTCAAATATGTATAATCTATGGGCATGTATACATATGTAGATTCATGTACGTTTAATACAACTCATGTATGTATACTAGATTCATGTACGTTTAATACAACTCATGTATGTATACTAGATTCATGTACGTTTAATACAACTCATGTATGTATACTAGATTAATGTACGTTTAATACAACCCATGTATGTATACTAGTCATGTACGTTTAATACAACCCATGTATGTATAATAGACCAATGTACACTAGACCCATGTACACACAACTCATGTACGTATAGATACATGTACGTTTAAACACAGTGCATATATAACTGGAATAAGACTTTATTTAGCCATACACATCAATGTATATTTTTGTATAGAATTAAATATTGCATAATTATACACCTTAGTTTATATCACCTGTAGATTAAGCACCCTAACCTAATCCTAATGTTAAGCTAATCTAACCCTTACCTAACCTAATCTAACCCTAACCTAACCTAACCTAACCTAACCTAACCCCCCCCAAATAACACTAGGGTGGGTAATCTTCAGGTGATAAATCTACTTCTGTAAATAACCGTAAATATTATTTTTTTTACGAGATAAATTTACCGTTAATGTAAATAATTAAAATAAAATTAACACTTTAGAAATTTATTTTTATTGACATTTAAAGAAAAATTGACGTTAATTGATTGAAAAAAATTAGTTTGTTTATTTTAGTGTTTCATTTGACTTTATAATCATAGATGTCAGTCTGTCTGTCTATCTATCTACCTATTCAACTATCTATCTAACTATCTATCAAATATCTGTCTATCTGTAACCTATCTATCCACCTATGAACCATGTATCTATCTATCCACTAACCTATCCACACATACCAAAAATAATACTGAAAAAATAAAAATAAAATAAAATCTTTACGTAACTTTATTATTGCAGATAAATTGGAATTAAAATCTACTGTTCTAGTTAAGAGCAGCTGAAGAATAGTACCCCCTTGATTATGGTCTGTTTCACCTGATGATTAAAGATCCTAACCTAACCTCTCAGGTAGGGGTGAGGTTGGGTTGGGGTGAGGTTGGGTTGGGGTGAGGTTGGGTGGGGTGGGGTTGGGGTGAGGTTGGGTGGGGCGGGCTGGGTTGGGGTGAGGTTGGGTTGGGGTGGGGGTGAGGTTGGGTTTGGTTGGGTTGGGGTGAGGTTGGGTTGGGGTGAGGTTGGGTTAGGTGAGGTGGGGTTGGGTTAGTATTCATTTTAATTAGGGTTAAGTTAGGTTAATTAACAGGTGAATAGGGGGGTTTAACCTTCATGTCATTAACTAATTGTGAGGTAAAATTCTATTGCTTTAACAGAACTCTAAATAAAATTATCTTATTAAATCACCAATCAATAACATGACATCAATCACCAATCAATAACATGACATCAATCACCACCATTAAAATTACGACTTTATGGCAATTATCAGACCACAATAATGTCACCTGAAGATTAGCCACCCTAGTTTATTTCACCTAATGCTTCCTGGGTTAGGTTAGGTTAGGTTAGGTTGGGTTGGGTTAGGTTAGGTTAGGTTAGGTTAGGTTAGGTTAGGTTAGGTTAGGTTAGGTTAGGTTAGGTTGGGTTAGGTTAGGTTAGGTTGGGTTGGGTTAGGTTAGCTAGGGTGTCTAATCTTCATGTAACACTATATAAGACTTGCTGGTTTATGAACCCCTTGTTCTAATCTGTAACCTAACCTAACCATTAGATCTGGGGCTCAAACTACCAGGGCCCATTAGAACAGGACAACCCTTTAAAATTAGGCCTTATTTTCAATGGTATGGTTAGGTTAGGTTAGGTTCAGGTTAGGTTCAGGTTAGGGGGTTTGTAGTTGGGGTTTAGGTTAGGTTTAGGTTAGGTTTAGGTTAGGTAGAGCCCATTTAGCCGGCCAGCCAAAGAGACATACAGACTTATATTTATATCAAAAGAATGTTGTAATAAAATAAAGAATACTGTTGTTCTGTCATGGTTTGTTTACAAGTCTGAAGAAAATAAACTTTGATATGCAGCGAAACTTCTATTTAATGGACTATATAGCGATGAAGGTCCATTATATCGAGGGTCCGTTAGATGTGAAACCTCCATCTAACGAACTATATAGAGATGAAGGTCTATTATATCGAGGGTCCGTTAGATGTGAAACCTCCATCTAACGAACT
Source organism: Homarus americanus (assembly GCF_018991925.1). Taxonomy (NCBI): domain Eukaryota; kingdom Metazoa; phylum Arthropoda; class Malacostraca; order Decapoda; family Nephropidae; genus Homarus; species Homarus americanus. Next base: position 1,061,808 of record NW_024757463.1, on the reverse strand, counting down.
ATATAGCGATGAAGGTCCATTATATCGAGGGTCCGTTATATGTAAAACCTCCATCTAACGAACTATATAGAGACAAAAGTCCATTATATCGAGGTTTCACTGTACAGGACTTAACCGAACTCTAAGAAACAAACGGACAAATAATTGGCAGATCAAGATGTCATGTACGACACCACAGCCTTTGGGCCAGGCAGGTTACCTTAGGGTCACCTGATCGTTAGTCTTACCTGTCGAGTTTATTTGTACTATACCTGTTAATTAATCTACCTTTATGCTACCTATGGGGGGGGGGAAGTAGTGTTAGGTTAGGGTTGGTTAGGTTAGGTTAGCATTCGTGTGGTTAACCCAGAGATGAAATAAACTAGGGTGTCTAATTTTCAGGTGACCCCAATTGACCTTGACAGAAGGGTCAAAATAATTAATTACTCATCAACACATATTGGAGTAACAGCGGCCATCTCGTGTTTCCAATAACGACATGCATTTGACCCCATGACCTCTGACCACTTGATCCTTGACCCCTAGAATACTGACCAGAGCGAGAAAAAAATAAAAATATTTATAATGTTATTTCAGGTGAAGTTTAGACACCCCGGCTTATTTTACCTGATGATTAAACACATTAAATGCCACATGAGGGTTAGGTTAGGTTAGGTTTGGTTAGGTTAGGTTAGGTTAGGATAGTGTTAGGTTAGTGTTAGGTTAAGTTAGCATTCAGGTGAAATAAGCCAAGTCATCTAGAACCTTCAACCAATCTAATTACCGATTCCAAAACACAAAAAAAAACCACCCAATCTCATCTCCACGTCCATAATTGCACGACACTAACAAATCAAATCACCAACAGCACCCCATACTAGACGACGCAGCTTAGGGTAACTGATAGCAGAAGTTGTAGTTGGGTGGCGGAGGCGGTACGACCGGCTGTTGTTGTGGTATTGTCACCCCTTCGGCGTCCAATAAACGTAATTTGATCTCCATGTTAAGCAGCATCTCTAGGTCCCTTGAGGTGGCTGCACTGGGCATTCGTTGACCTGTGGAGAGAGTGTGTGTTTTTAAGGTGCGTTGTTATGTTTTGGGGGCATTCGTTGACCTGTGGAGAGAGTGAGTGTGTTTTTAAGGTGTGTTGTTATGTTTTGGGGGCATTCGTTGACCTGTGGAGAGAGTGAGTGTGTTTTTAAGGTGTGTTGTTATGTTTTGGGGGCATTCGTTGACCTGTGGAGAGAGTGAGTGTGTTTTTAAGGTGCGTTGTTATGTTTTGGGGGCATTCGTTCACCCGTGGAATCTGTGGGTGTGTTTTAAAGTGTGTTGTCATGTTTTGGGGGATTCATTGACCTGTAGAGACAATAAGTGTGATACCAGAGTGCGTCGTTGATGTCACGAGTGCGTTGTTATACCCCCTTCCACACCACATCAACAATGGACTACGAACACACCCTAAAAAACGCCCTCTAGCATCACGTCCGCACAAAGTAACCCCAAGCCAGCATGACGCACCACGACTTACGTAAGAGTGCGTTGACGCCGTCCACCCAGTAACTGAAGACCGAGTCGTCTGGGGCCACAAAGTCGACGCTATTGGTCTCGTTAACGTTGTTGCTTTCCAAGATGAGAGAGAACGCAAGATTGTACGCATTCTTCTTGCTGTAGGGGCAAGATGATCAAGGTAGAGTAGTGGAGATACTACTACTACTACTACTACTACTACTACTACTACTACTTTTTTACTACTACTACTACTACTATTATTAATAATGTCAATACTACTCTAAGATTAACTTTCCTAGCTAATTCCACCTGATGATCAAATACTCTAATTTACCTAAAGAATTGAATTACGTTTATTTGAACTTATTTTATCAATTTCTATCAATATTTTCCATCAATTATCAACTTTTTTGGCCGTTTAGGTATTTGGGGACTGAATTCAAGACCCCAGAGTTGTGAGTTGGTCAAGTGCCGGTACCCCAAAGCCCTACAGACATCCTAAGCCAGTACCTTACCCGGCTTTATCCTTCATGTGTGGGCATTCCTTCCCGGTAACGATGCTCTTGATGTCAACGATGCTGATTTTCTTGCCGAGCTCGTCAATCGTTGGCTCTGATTTCTCGTCGCACTCGTCGTAGTGGAAGAACTTGTGGTTTGGGGACAGCCGGCAGTAACGGAACTTGTCCTTGGTTCTCTGAAAGTTTGAACGGGGTGGTTAAGGATGCGGTACGAGGCATATGCCCCGGCGATGGCTAACGTCACGAACGAGGCTATTGGTGATTTTAGCTTTAATCGCCGGTGTAAGTTAATTAATATGCGACTTAACGAGGACGTAAACAAGGTGAGATCATTGGCCAATCAGGGACGTTGCCTCAGATCACGTGAATATTAGACACCCTTGTGAAATAAACCAGGGTGAGTATGCTGAGGACTTTGCTATGGGGTTAGGTTAGGTTTTGAGAGAGAGAGAGAGAGAGAGAGAGAGAGAGAGGAGACACTCACCGCACCCCGGACTGACTTAAACCGCGTTCCCTCAACCAAGAACCTCAGGCGGTGCTGCTGAATCAACTCTAGGATCTCCGGCTCCAGCTGTGTCCGCAACTCCCTGAAAAAAACAAACACACGATAATCAAGGAGCTTTAGGGTATAATATCGAACACCTCAGAATAATTTAATACCCAGATTTATGTCCGTAACTCTCTGATAAAGACAATATAATCAAGGTGCTTTAGGGTATAATATCGAACACTTCAGATTAATTTTATACAGTACCCAGATGAGTCGAGATTGTCAACAAACCCCTATAGACTAACCCACGTCAACAACAATACTCACTTAATGGGAGGGGCTTGCATTTCCTGTTCTTCGTTGTTTATCCTCTCCTGTTGCCATATCTCCGCGATCTCTGCGTACGTCAGGGTGTTGATCTTGGAGCGGAAGTTCTCTAGGGTCGACGGTTGGACGATCATCGTGCGCCATATTTGGTCCTTAACTACGCTGAGGACTTTGCTGTGGGGTGAGTGAGTGAGTGAGCGAGTGAGAGTTGATTGTAAAATTTGTATTCATGTTAAAGTTTAGGTGAAATAAGCTAACTTAATCTCACCTAATTAAATGTTAACCTAACCTAAATAAATGCTGCCCTAACTTAATACTAATCTAACCTACAATACCCAACCATACCCTAACCTAACCTACCCCAAAGTAACCCAACCCGAAGTCAACACTCAACGACGAACCTGAAATCCTCAGTGGTAGCTTTCATCTCCTTCCAGGTTTTATTGAGAAGAACAACACAGATGGAGAACAGTTCTTCGAAGGAATGATCGTGTGAGAAGAACATCGGGTGGAATGTCTGGCCTTGGTCCGTAGGGGTGTCACCGATCTGCGGCCCGACGGGAGAATTAGTGAACGGCCGATGTGTAAATATCGTCCCGGAAAAAAATAAATACCCTTCTATTTTCCTTGATCTTTGGATATTAACCGCTCTAATACTACTGGGGAGGGAAGGGGGGGGTTAGGAAAGGTTAGGTTAGGATAGACAAGGTTAGATTAGGCTAAATTAGGTTAAAATAGAATCATGATAGTCAATCTTACGGCAATACAAGCTGGGGGGAATGTGTCTAATTGATTACAGTACCTGCAAGATCTCACATAGGAGCTTAGTTAATTCGATGCTGGCTCGACCAAACGGACATTCGTGAGAGTCCGCCCGATAGCAGTTCTCCAGGACGAGTTTGGCGTATCTGTCGGAGGCGGAGAGGTGATATTAACACGATTATCTCGGTTTACCTCGTTCGGTAGTTTGATAGTTTATCACGATTCTAGTATGAGGTATAAACATTAGCTCCCTCCCTTCCTCCTCCCTCCTAAGTGGTCACCTGAAGATTAGCCCCCAAGTCAGGTCAGGTCAGGCTAAACACTCACTGATCAGAATGGTTCGGTTAGATTAGAATATGTTAGGTCACGTCGGGTCAGGCTAAACACTCACTGATCAGAATGGTTCGGTTAGATTAGAATATGTTAGGTCACGTCGGGTCAGGTCAAACACTCACTGATCAGAATGGTTCCGAGCAAAGAAGACCATATTATCTAGAGCCAACATCCCAGGAGGTGTGTCCATGAAGTCTTGGGCTGGGTTGATGTCATTGCGAAATCCGAGCTTCTTGTACTCCTTCTTGTACTCTGGTCGACGAGTTGTGACGTCTTTACTGCACTGATGATGAGAGAGAGAGAGAGAGAGTGAGAGAGAGAGAAATGATAAAGATTGATAGACACATAAATGGAGAGAGAGAGAGAGAGGGGAAAGGGAGTGAAATTATTGATAAAGATTCATAAATATATAAATGATAATAGATAGATAAATAAATAAAGAGAGAGATAGAGAGATAGAGAAAAAAACTCCCGACCCCAGACCAAATACAAACCACCGAACCCCAGACCTCACCTCCCCGTCAGTCTCGAAGGCAATACGCCGTAGTTCCTTGATCTTGTCGGTGGCGTCCTGATCGCTGGCGTCCATACTGGTGCTCATGCGTTCCTCGTACTGGTTGAGGAGGAGTTGCTGTAGGACGTATAACTGATGCGCCATGTCAGCCCCCACATTACCACCCTGAGGAGAGGCGCTTAGCATTAGTGTCAAGTAATCATGATTAAGAGTTCGTGGAGAATGTTGCGTCTGTATACCTGCATTGTTTATATATATGGTGAACTGTAGACCTACTTTGTCTAGTGTATATAAGAGCTGAACTGTATACCTACATTATCTATACAAACAGTAAATTAATCTAAATTTATATGGATTTTAATAAATGTCAATATAAAAGTCCGTAGTTACGTCACCTCTGCGTGGATAAGTACGTTGTTGGTCAGGATGGTCCGGTACTGCCGCGAGAACAGGGTCGTAGAGTAGTACCGCCGCTTCTGTGCGTCCGACTTCTGGATGAGAGAGTTGATTAGGGCCAAGACCGACTGTTGGATCTCCACTTTCTGTAATGTAGACGCGGAGGTGAGGCTTAGGGTCGCGTTGGTAGGATGACCAGGTCGTAGGTAGTCGTGTCAATAATCGATACGTAGGAATTAAAAGCAAGAGCAGACAACTATTAACGCCTACGCTCGATGTTAAGCGATGCCAATAATCGACACGTAGGAATTAAAAGCAAGAACAGACAGCTATTAACACCTACGCTCAATGTTAAGCGATGCCAATAATCGACACGTAGGAATTAAAAGCAAGAACAGACAGCTATTAACGCCTACGCTCGATGTTAAGCGATGCCAATAATCGACACGTAGGAATTAAAAGCAAGAACAGACAGCTATTAACACCTACGCTCAATGTTAAGCGATGCCAATAATCGACACGTAGGAATTAAAAGCAAGAACAGACAGCTATTAACGCCTACGCTCGATGTTAAGCGATGCCAATAATCGACACGTAGGAATTTAAAGCAAAAATACGAAGACTGCTCAAACGTAGACGCACCTTATTGTTAGAGATGTGCTGGAGGAGTTTGGGCATAGTGATCTGCTTCTCTACTGTGGCGTACTTGTTTTGACTGTTGGTGACGATGTTTTCCAAGATGGCGAGGGAAGTGGAGAGTGTCCTGGGGTCTAGGGTTCCCTGTACGTTGATGTACGATGCCACCTGTGGGGTCGAGACGGTGAGAAGCTATGGATTATCGATGCGTGTGTGTGTGTGTGTAAACTCGTCTGATGATTTTAATGAATAATTATTACTCTTACTATTATAAGTAGTAGTAGTAGTAGTAGTAATAACGCCAACAAACAACAACCGACAGCTTTACCCCCCAGACCAAACCCAACACGGGGTTATAACAACAACACCCTCAGACGTACCTTCTCTATAAACGTGGGCTGTAGGTCGTCCCAGGGCATAATACCGTGATCCATCAACTCCAGGAACGAGATCAGGATATTAGGCAGGAGTATGGAGTCGTTCTTCTGCATCTCCATACACGATATTAGGAGACTTATACCCTGAAAGATGTTCGTTTGTTTTATCGGTATTTGGTGTTTGTTTATCGATGTTTTTCGGTGTAATGGAAGATGATAGATGGTGAGGATTTGTTTTTCTCATTGATTTATTCATTTATTTTTATTCATTATTATTTATTCATGTTTATTCTTTTATGTGATATACTCTGTTGTTCCTCTTCCTAACCTAACCTAACCCAACCCTAACCTAACCCAAACCAACCCAACCTAACCCAACCCGACCCTAACCTAACCCAAACCAACCCAACCCGACCCTAACCTAACCCAAGCCAACCCAACCCTACCCTAACCATACCCAAGCCAACCCGACCCTAACCTAACCCAACCCAAGCCAACCCGACCCTACCTGCTTGGAGATAAACTCGTGAGCAAAGGAACTATCGGAGCTTCTCTTAACGAGGCTTTCCAGCGCGTCTCGTTTATCGTCCTGTTGACCCTTCTTCAACTTCTGCAGGATGTCGTCGGCGGTGCGGGATGCCGAGTACACCATGTGGAGCACCGTGCCGTCCTGAGAGCGGATAGACAGTGTGGATAGGGAATGGTATCTTGAAATGGAGATTCTAGTGAGGGTGTGGAATGGTATCTTGAAATATGGATTCTAATGTGGATTCCAGTGAGGGTGTGGAACAATATCTTCAAATGTGGATAATGGTGTGAATTGCAAACCTTCTAGAATGCGGATATCCTTTTAAAAAACAGGAATCAAACCGGAATTTTATATGATGGACAAATCGGTAAAACTCAAAGTAGAAATATCCGCACAGTTACATACTAAGTCAGACTGGGTCACACAAGGTCAGACTGGGTCACACAAGATCAGACTGGGTCACACAAGGTCAAACTGGGTCACACTAAGCCACACCTCACCTTAATGCGGCCTCTGTTCTTCTCCGTGACGTAATGGCAAGTGGGTTCGGTGTACTGCAGAGCGTAATACTCGGGGTTCTCCACTTTCCAATGCGTACACAGCTCCTGAAAGACAACGGAGAATCAGTCTGGTTTAGGGGTCAGTAACGGAAGTAGTTTATCGTTTAGGGGTCAGTAATGGAAGTAGCTTATCATTTAGGGGTAAGTAATGGAAGTAGCTTATTGTTTAGGGGTCAGTAATGGAAGTAGTTTATCGATTAGGGGTAAGTAATGTTAGTAATTTATTGACGTTTCGATACTAGAACGTGCTTTCCTTGTTGTGTTCCTTAGGGTTCTAATATGTCGAAATAATATTGATATTGCTGGTTAATTAATCTTTCAAATACTGTAGGTTGGGTTAGGTTAGATTAGGTTAGACACACATCAAAAAACACACAAACAACTCACCACAACAAATGCCGCCAGAGGCTGTTGGAGGCTAAACTCTCCGAGGTACGGTATTGGCTTATTCTCCGACGTCCTCATCTCCACCGCAAGCTTCACCACATTGGCATCTCTAATAGGTGCCATCATCGACGACCTCCCCCCACGCCCTGGAACGTAATGAACATAAATAAACTGTCGATGTTTTTTTTCGTGTTTCGTGCTATTTTTTTTTATTTCACCTTAAGTTTAGACACCCTAGTTGATTTTATCCGATGAGAATTTAGTTTATTTATTATGATTATTTATTGTCCGAGGAGCTAACACGCTAATCCTAGCCTAACCTAAATGCACTAAGATACTCTAATCTAACTTAACCTAACCCAACCGAAGCTAACCTAA
>NW_024757463.1:1021613-1049113 GCF_018991925.1 Homarus americanus | reverse complement strand
TAAATACGCTCTGTAACGACGTGTCTCATGAGTGGGCGGGCGGGAGGGTGGATAAATAGATAGACAGACAGACAGACGGCAGATAAATAAATCGACAAAACAAACACAACCACCATATACAGTATATATAAAACGACGACAAAACACAAAAATCCGCAGAAGTAAACACAGACCTTAATACCGTTGATATTCTTCTGCGTGTCCTTGAGGTTCTCGTTAATCGTGTCCAATCGCTGCTCAGTGTTACCAAGTTGTTCCCGTTGCTTGACCAGTTCCTGCGGGGGAAATAAAACGTTGGGTTTATTCCCACTGACCAGCTATAGGGGGGGGGGGGGGGTCGAATTTATTCCTCGATATGGAGCTATGGGGTTCGGAATTTAATTCCCCGGCGTTAGGTTAGGTTGAGAATTTGTCGTCGGTATTAGCTATTGGGGGTTAAAAATATACTCAAGGGTTAAATCATCATACTCAAGGGGTTAAATCATACCGCGTCTCTATACCAACCTTCTCCCGACTCGTGGAGCATCTCGATCGCCTTGACTTTGACTGTAAAGTAATCGCCGGCCCTGACCTGAAAATAAATCGTCGAATGCCATAATAAATTCTGGAAATTGGCTGTGTCGCTGGCTGCCTTTACATTTGTGAGAGAGAGACAGCAGGCAGAGAGGGAGACAGACAGAGAGAGAGAGAGAGACAGAGAGAGAGAGAGAGAGAGAGAGAGAGACAGAGAGAGAGAGAGAGAGAGAGAGAGAGAGAGAGATAAATAAACACCCCATACAAAAAACCCTAAACGACAAATAATCGCCCGCAGACGCTCCAAGAGACATACAAACAGACTTCTAACCTGCCTCAACTGTCGAAACAGCTCCTGGCGCCGTAGATCCGCCTCCTCGGCCGCTCGCTGCTCTGGGCCCGGCGGTAGTCTGTCAGCGGCCAGATACGTCGCGCTCGAACTTGACATAAACTCTGACCAACGTACAGGGGAATGGTCAGTGAATAATACAGTTACGATGATGATGATGATGATGATGATGATGCAGTAGTAATAATAATAATAATAATAAAAATAATAATGATAATAAAAATAATGAAAAAAATAATGATAATAATAATAATACTACAATAAAAATAATAATAATAATAATAAAAATAATAATAATAATAATAATAATAATACAATAATAATAATAATACGATGATAATAATAATAATGTGGATATTTGTCCGGTTATCAGTTAGGTTAGGTGAGGGTTTTTTTGACACAATATCCACCATCTCTTTTGGCTGACTCTCTGCCTATAGCCCCAAAAATACATAATTAATTATTAAAACAACATAATTAAATACACAATAAACATTTAAATATAAAATAAACAAATAATCACGAAGTCAAATTTATATGACTCACCTGAAGTCATATCATCTTCATCTAACATCGAAAATGCTGGTTTACTGGGGTTTAAGGCGTACCCTCCGCTTCTATACGCCATTATCTCCTTATTTGTGGTTATTTGAGGCCAATAAAGGGTCAATATAAGGCGCCACAAGGTTAAATATGAAGCCACAAGACCTCACACACTATCATCTGTTCCTGTTCCTGATGTTATTAATGGTACCACGAACAAGAAAAACGGGACTAAATTATTTATTATCAACAAAAATTAACATTATAATACAAATATGATCAATAAATAACAATAAATAACATAATTATATAAACAATAAATATTAAATTGTCTTTTTTTATATATCTAAAACAATATTGTAGGTTTATCTAATTTTTCTCGTAAATTTTATTCAACATTATGAGCAAGACTCAGCTAATGTTTTTCTGTGACGTCATGGTTATACAAAGAAGAGAAACTATTACGTCACCAGTTGTTGTTGTTGTCATAGTGCTGCCATCTATTGGTTGCACGCCGTAGAGATAGACAGATAGATATAGATACTGAGGTAGATAGATATAGATACAATGATATAAATATAGATAGATAGATAGGACAAGTAAAACATTAAATTTTCTTCAATATTTAATCGGAAACTTATAATACTAACAAATAAATTGAAATATTCCTAAAAAAATAAACAGGAATTCTGTAAAAAAAAAAATAAAACAATATTTGGTTAGGTTAGTGTTAGGTTAAGAAGGGTACCTATGATGTCTGGGTACATTGTATACCTGCACTGTCTATGGATATTGGAACCTGTATACCTACATTGTCTATATACATGGTGAACTGTATACCTACATTGTGATTTCTGAACTTTAAATATTATTATTATTATTACTTTATTATTATTGTTGTCTTAGCAAACTCTATACCACAAGAAATCATTGACCTGAACACATGTGTATAATCAAATTTAAACAATATTAAAACAGACTAAAACAATTTTAAAACAATTATCTCGATGTAATGATTTGTGGCAACGTCGATATGACCAGCCCCTGTAAACACACTAGTGAAGGGGACTGTACCTTGGCTATATGATGAGCCCCTGTAAACGTACTAGTGAAGCGGACTGTACCTATGTGATAAAGAAGAAATATATTGTATCATGCTGTGTACTAACCTAATCTAACCAAACATAAACTAGACTGACCTGACCTAACCTAGCACTAATCTAACATCATGTCACCTGACCTAACCTAACACAATCCCAACACAATTCTAACGTACAATTACAATCAACGTTCATTTTTTTCTCCTCAAGGCACTGGAACAGGACGTACTCCAGATGTCTTGCGAGAATATACCGGTCGTGCTGGGCGACAAGAGCGAGAAATACTCTATGAGGGTAAGTTTGGGCAGACACTGACCGACGTAGGCGTGTAGTTTATTCTCGTCGGGTATTGGAACGGTGACGGCCAAACGCCTCAGTTCGGGTATAGACGAGGCGGCCATCTTTGCCGCCTCCAGGGATACGGTATTGGACGTCGGCAGCACCAACAACTCCACGTTTTTCCAGCCGCCATCTTCCACCACCACTCTCAGAGCTTCGTCCAAGTTGTGTATCGTGGCCCAACAACAATGGACTTCCTTTAGGTTTTCCATCTTCGTATTTAAAACCTTAAATAATCTCACCGATATATTCTGTAGTAATTCTAATTTCTCGACCGTGGGAAAGAGAGGCTCGATGCTCTTCGTATTAGGGACGTCAAACCCGAAGCTGTACATCTTCAACACCAGCGTCTTGAGCCGACAACACTCACGACTCAGGAGTATAACGTCTCGACTCTCCAGAAGACAGGTGGTGATGTAGAGATACGTCAGCTGGGGGCCGTAAGTCGTCAGACTGAGGTCTTGAAATCTACAGACGCTTCCCATGGTGACGATCAACATCCTCAGGTTAGGTAATAATTTTAGAGATTTACCGACGGTTCTCTCGTTGCCGGGGTCACACCGCAGCGACACCACGTTGAGCTTGGGGCAGAGGATGGGCAGTATCTGTAGGGTACGGACGCTCACCTGCGGGTGGTCCAGAAGCATACAGTGTACGTCTAGAGTGCAACCCTGATAACTCGCCTGATAGAGAAAATGCAGAGCGTCCCGGAGGAGATATTCCGAACACTGGACCTGCTCGATCTCCGCCAACGACAACAACAACGCCACGCCCTTCCCCGTGAATCCCAACTGCTCTAGACTGGAGTCGTACTCGTCGGCGAACACGGAGAAGTAGACGCGTCTCAGTTTTTTACACATGGCCAGGTAGGCGAGTCCGACGTCCGTGACCAGGTTTCCGGGATCCTCCCTGGCGTCAAAGATCACGAGATGACGGCAGTTGATGCCCAAGACGGCCAGAAGGTCGTCCCCCACCAGAGACCCTATGACCAGCACCTGTAGGTTGGTCAGGTTACCGAGCAGCGGCAGGAACGAGAAGTACTGCATCCCCTCCTCGTCCTCCACCTTGAGGTGAGATACGGACGACACGGCGTTCTCGTGTCTGACGCTCTTCCAGTACTCCACGACTTGTCTCATGTTGGCGGCCCTCACGTGAAGTTGTCCCTTGGCGATTAAGATGGGAAGGAACAGCTGCGTCAAGAACGGGCGGTTGTAATACTCGCACGAGATGGCCAGATCGGCCAGGAGAGGCGCGGCCGGGAGGAGGTACTGGTAGACGGTCGCGACGTCCTTGGGGTTCTCCGGCTGCATCGGACTCAACCAGTTAACGAGGAAGTCGAGGGACGCGGTCTGTAGGCCCGGGACCTTCATGGCTCCCACGCCTCTATCTGTAAAGACAAAATATTCCTTTCTCACAACTCTTGACTATCACCTTGTACACCTAAACTACACACATAAATTACTATAATACTTTAATACTACTTTCATAATGCTTCAATAATACTGTAATAATACTCCCCCAATAATGAGCATTTTTATATAAGAAGTACAATAGAATAAAACTTGAAGTAGTATTTAATTATCTCCTGTTTCTCTTCACACCCAATCACCACCACATATTAAATGGTCATCACACCCAATCACCACCACATATTAAATGGTCATCACACCCAATCACCACCACATATTAAATGGTCATCACACCCAATCACCACCACCGGCAACTGCTATCATGGTATAAGGGAAATTTAGGCTAAATCATCTTCTCTGGATATTTACCAAAGGGTGAATGATAGTAATGAGAATCTATAGCGTTCTCCCCTATTAAAATCTCAACACTCGTGACACAAACCCTTATATTAAACAAACACACACATCAAATAAACACACACACACACACCAAACACACACACACACACCAACCTTCACATCAAACAAACACACACACACACACACACCAAACACACACACACACACACACACATCAGAAACACACACACACCAACCTTCACATCAAACAAACACACACACACACACACCAAACAAACACACAAACACATCTCCCAAACCCTAACCTAATCTTGGATGACTCAGCCGTCGATGTCAGCCAAGAAGCGGATGAAATGTTGACGTTGGAACCAAACTTAAAACCAAACAACTTGTGTCACCGGCCATAAGGACGGGGAAGGTCGTCCATCTGTTGTTAAGGAGAGAAAGATTAACACACAGTAATGAAATACATACTAGAATATTCCTCTAATTTATCTATCCATCTATCTATTTATCTACCTATCCATCTATCCACTTATCAGCATCGTCACCACACCCACATCAAAACAAACCCTTATTTTCCCACTTTAACTCCCTTATTTAACTCTATTTACCACTTATAAACCTTAAATAAACTCTAATTGATTTACTTAAACCTTAAAAAGTATAAAAAATTACTTAAAATCCCTAAAAAATGGGTTAATTAAGAGGATAATTTACGTGATTCATGGTGAAGTGACGCCTTGTTGTGTTTACATACTAAGGTCGGTTGTACTCCAGCATTAAGATGGCGCTGGGTTACTAGTATTTACAATTGCTATTACTACTATTACTTCTTCTACTATTCCTACTTTTATTAATACAACCGCTATTATTACTGATAATATTATCATTATTACAAATACTATTACTACTGCTACTACAACAACTATTATTATTACCAATTATAATTATTACTGTTACTATCACTATTATTACTACTGCTACTACTACTGTATTAGTAAAACAACTATTATTACTATTACTACTACGATTATTATTACTACAACTACTACTACTACTGTGAAGGTGGTGCTGGGTTATTAATATTTACTACACCCTCATGACGTCACATATCAAACCCGATGCCGAACCCATGACCCAAAAAATAGAACCTTAATTACAACTTATTACATATCTTCCAAGTCTTGGTAAATTTCTGTAGTTTCTTGTTTATTAATAATGGTTAAAATATAAATACCATCAATTATCAAATGAATAAAGGTTCTTTAATTAGTTCAAAGGGTTCATTTACTTCAGGGGTTCGAGGGTTCAGTATCATATGTTTATTCAGGATTCATAGATGTGTATATGTCCCAGATAATAAAACGATCCATTATAACAAAAACTTTTATTTCATTTATTTGTTTTAATACAAAATAACAAAAATATTAAAGATAATTTGGAAAAAACAGTTTTATTAAAAATTTTAGAAATCGGTAAAAAGTTTCAAGAATTCTTTTGAACGACACGAATCTGACACTCATCGAAACTGACTTTAGTTCCTGAAAATTTCCTCAGAGTTGTCAAATGAAAACTTCGACACAACATCTATCGATAACCTCAAGTTGCTATGACTCTCTACGTTATTTTGTCTCTTAAACACTACAGGTAAACACTACAGGGTACGATGATGTAGCTCTTGCGTGTTTTGCCGTCACACCACAACACACATTCATCGTTCCCGACCGTTTTAACTTTACCACTAAAGTAAGTCGCCGGTGTACAGGAGGCGTCGCTTTAAACAAACACTGTGGAATGAGTTTTATCGATGACACACCGCATCTGGTCGATACCCTAAGACAACTCTACAAGATAATGATATCATCGTCGTCGGGGGTGGCAGAACGGAGTTTTTTAGCCGGCTTGCGTTCTTCATCCTCCTCGATCTTTCTCTTCTTGGCTGCGTCTTGTTCGTCATCCAGACAAACCAGATCGTTCTCGTCGTCCGAGGGTACGGCTGACGACGCCCCGGCCCCTGTAAGTAAACAGAAACACCGCTATCATTTACCCGCAATCCCACCAAGTTAGTCCTTATATTAAGCTACAGTTATCATCACCCCGAACTGATCTTACAAGCCAGTCACTTGCCACGGATAAAACCTCGAGATTCTCCAGTTAACAGTCTCAAGAGCAGGCCGGAGGGGGTAGGGGGAGGGGTGTGTGCTTTGGACGTGCGTAATTCCCCAGTCATCTCCGGAGCTTCCCTTCGACGCCACTGGACCACAACATCACCACTTCACCCGATAAATACTTAATTTTAACGATCTGTACACGCCAGAGGTACACATCACATGGTAGTTATCATTACCTGCACTAATTAATTATCCTTTTCATCTGTTTTTAATCATATGGGTAATATCTAGGTGTTTATCCAATCCATATCCTAACCCAAGTCACTTTCCAGTCATAAAACTAATCTCCAATCAATTAAAATACCCAATCAGAGAACAGACATGTGGGTATTTTTACAAACTGCGTCATCATCGACCAATCGCATTCAAGTTATTTTCTTTACTCCGACAAGGATAAACGGACGGACACCGATAACGAGACTGATATTTCTCAAGGTGTTGTTCTAGTGTACAAGAAACCCCATAGCTCCACTGAGTTATGGGGTCCAGTGTGGATATTTCTACTCGTTGTCTTAGCATTTTATTCTCACTATCTCACAACAACATCTCACGATCAATTTCACCCCCCCCCCCTCTCCCCCCCAAAAAAAACGTCAATTGGACCCCATACCTGCAGGACCGTTGCTCGAGTCACCAGCATCTGTGTCCATCTTGGCCTGTTCTTCCTGAGCCTTCTTGAGCTCGTCTGGGTTACCGATCACCTCGAATTCTACCCCGTCTTCTAGTTTGTCACTGTCGGAGAGAGAGTGGAGAGATGTAAGTGTAAATGATCAAATTGTAAAAAAGTGTAAATTATTGAATTATAAAAAAGTGTAAATTATTGAATTGTAATAAAGTGTAAATGAGAGATTATATTGTAAAAAAAGTAAATAACAGTACAAGCATAGATGTATTGTAAAAAAAAGTGTAAATAGAAAGATATATTATAAAAAGTGTAAATGAGTGATGTCCTACATTGTAAAAAAAAAATGTAAATGAGAAATGTAATGTAAAAAAAAAGTTAGATTAGCATTAGGGTTGTTAAACTTTTGGTAAAATAAGCTGGGGGGCTGGTTAAGCTTCCAACTTACGATAAAATAAGCTGGGGGCTGGTTAAGCTTTTCCTAAGTATAAATGAGTGTTTTAAGATAAGCTTACCCTCACAAAGTTCAGAAAATGCAACACAGACCAGCAAAGGTTTTATTTACGTTTGGACGCCGTAATACAAATAGGAGCCAAGGTGCTCTCTCTCTCTCTCTCGATACCCTAAGGTAAACCGACTAACCGTGGAGGACTCACCTGTGGATCAAATTAACCATCAGGGTGTAATTCTGCAAGAAATCGTCGCAGTTGAGTCTCGTTCCGTCCACGACATTAAACTCCTGAAAGATGAGAGAAGCGTTGCATTACTGTAACCAATGATAATGGTTTAGATCTATATCGGCACCCGAAGTCTCGAATACATAAACAAAGGGACGGACCTTTAGCATCTTGTCGCTGTTGGCTTCGGTCTCGCCTTCCTCCGACGAGATGAGTATCGTTCCCTTGCCGTCAGATATCTCGACGTCCGGGGCGACCATATTCAACGCCGACTTGAGGATCTTGTCTTCGAGGGTCCTGACTGTTGTCTTCTCGATGTTGAGGCGGACGCAGAGCTCGGGTTTCTCGGAGCAGACGTAGCACTTGGGGTTGGGTTTGTCGAGAACGCAGGGAACCAATAAACGCTTCCTGGGGTTTGGTTTGCGGTTGAGATAAACCTTGAAGGAGAGAATTGTTGGGTTGTTAGACTGGGGTGTGTCTCTCTCTCTCTCTGTGTGTCTCTCTCTCTCTCTGTAGCTCACTTTCTCTCTCTCTCTCTCTCTCTCTCTCTACCAAACAAAGATACAAACAAACACAAAAACACACACACAAACCACAATACACAAAACACATTGAGATAGGTTAGTGTTTGGTTAGGATAGATTAGTGTTAGGTTAGTGTTAGGTCAGGTCAGTTTAGTGTTTGGTTAGGATAGATTAGTGTTAGGTTAGTTTATGCTAGTGTTAGATTAGGTTAGTGTTAGGTTAGATTAGGTTAGTGTTAGGTTAGATTAGGTTAGTGTTAGGTCAGGTTAGTGTTAGGTTAGGTCAGGTTAGTGTTAGGTCAGGTCAGGTCAGGTTAGTGTTAGGGACAAAGACCACAATCAACGTACAGTTTTACACTCTTCGATCTTTCCCTGCAGAATCTTCATGGCCTCGAGGACAATCAAGCCAGCAATGATGGCGTTAGTTGTGGCGATGGCAGGAACGATGTTACCTGCCATAGCTGTTGACGAGATGGTGAATTAATTGATGTAAATGCCAGAATTGATAATGATAAGTTGTAGAATTAATGAGTCTCAATACCACATTTTTTTTAAGGGATGTACAGTGAGTTCTGCTATAACGCTTGTTTTGACAATGCGAATTGGCTCAAACGCGATTTATGAATAGAAGAATGATATTTGTAAAACACCAACACTTGTTTGCTGTAACGCGATTTTTGTTTACTATTTCTCCAATTTTGTGGTATTAACTGTGAATATGGTAAAGAAGAATATTTCCAAGAAGCGTTCTGGTGATCGCATTCCCGGTGATGATCGTAAAAGAAAGGCTATAACCCTTGAAGAGAAGCTCGATGTTATCAACCTCAAAATCACCCTTCTCCCCCATCAAGTTAAATTCATATTTTCTCAAGGTAAAGTGTTACATATACTGTATGATTTCATTATTAGATATGAATGTAACATTTATTTAGACTGTGCTATCCTTTGTGTTAGGCTAACTACTAAATTTTTTTCGATTTCGAGTAGTAATCTGCACCTAACCCTATTTTCTCCATAAGCCCTGTTATTTCTATTACGCGATTTTCTATAACACGATGTTTTACAAGAACACAACTATCGCGTTATAGCAGAACTGACTGTGCATAGTAAAAAAAAAAATTCCTAACCCAACCCACACTAACTTATCCCCACTCTAGCCTAACCACATCCGGCACAGTAGAGAACTTACACTTAACATCAAAACGAGTCTTCTGCTGGATGCCGAATATGTGAGCGCGTATGTTGGAGCAGGCGGTGACGAAATCCATACTGTCCTTGTCGTCTTTATCCCACACGAGGGTGTCATCGTCTAATATCTTCTGTCGGGAGAACGGTAAGTTAGCTTAGGGTATTCTTGACCGGGTTAGGTTAGGTTTGAATGAATTAGGTTTAGTTACTTTAAATTAGATTAAATTAAGTTAGATTAGATTAACATTGATTATATTAGGTTAAGCCAAGTTAAATTAGATTAAATTAACATCGATTACATTACATTCAGTCAAGTTAACAGATTATATAAAGTTAGATTAGACTAACATTAACTACATTAGGTTAAACAAACTTAACATATATCGAGTTAAATTAGATTAACATCGATTACACTATGTTAAATCAAGTTAAAACCCCCATTTCCCCTCCCCCACAACCCCAGACCAGCGACAAAAACAAAAGCACATCACCTGGAGACGCTCGTACAGGTTACCAACTGAGGTGTTGAAGATGTCTCGACACTCTGTTATTGTCCACGGCCTCTGGTCCTGTATCAGCCCCTCCCCGTCTTCTATCACGTCTGCGGAAACAATAAGTTGCTTAGGGTCAACTGATGATTAAACCCCACTCCCCCGTTGCTATGTTAATTTAATCTTACTTAACCTAATCTAACCTAGTGTATCATAATCTAACCTAACATACCCTAACCTAACCCAGTGTAACCTAACCTAACGTACCCTAACCTAACGTACCCCAACCTAACCTAACGTACCCTAACCTAACGTACCCTAATCTAACCTAACGTACCCTAATCTACCCTAACCCAACATAACCTAACCTAAGATAATGTGGCCTAATACACTATAACCTAACCTAACCTAATGTAAGTTAAGCTAAATTCATTTAACTCAACCTTATGTAAACCAACTCACCCACACACAACACAATCCCACTCACCCACACACAACACAATCCCACTCACCCACACACAACACAATCCCACTCACCCACAACACCCCACTCACCCACACACAACACAATCCCTCCCACCCACCCCACACACACACCTTTATCCTGTATCTTATCCCAGTCAAGTGGTGTCGGCCGCCTGCGTTTCTCCCAGAGTTTATCCATCGACAACAGGTACTGGATGTCATCACTGAACAGCTTACTAAACAACTTCTGCAATAAAACACAAATAAAACATCAATAAAACACACATAAAACATCAACTCTGCAATAAAACACACATAAAACATCAATTCTGTAACAAAACAAATCATACATCAATTAGTGAGTATTGAGTCCAGTTAAATGTTTAGTTAAATTATGTTAAAATTATCCCATACTGATAAAAAAACATTAATTGGTAAAGGAAATCGTCAATGACTCAACCCCATAGTTTATTGATTAGTGAGAAACCTCCATTTAATGAACTATATAGAGATGAAAGTCTATTATATCGAGGGTCTGTTAGATGTTAAACCTCCATTTAATGAACTATATAGAGATGAAAGTCTATTACATCGAGGGTCAGTTAGATGTGAAACCTCCATCTAATGAACTATATAGAGATGAAAGTCCATTATATCAAGGGTCTGTTAGATGTGAAACCTCCATTTAATGAACTATATAGAGATGAAAGTCCATTATATCAAGGGTCCGTTAGATGTGAAACCCCCATCTAATGAACTATATAGAGATGAAAGTCCATTACATCGAGGGTCAGTTAGATGTGAAACCTCCATCTAATGAACTATATAGAGATGAAAGTCCATTATATCGAGGGTCCGTTAGATGTGAAACCTCCATTTAATGAACTATATAGGGAGGAAAGTCCATTATATCAAGGGTCAGTTAGATGTGATACCTCCATCTAATGAACTATATAGAGATGAAAGTCCATTATATCGAGGGTCAGTTAGATGTGAAACCTCCATTTAATGAACTATATAGAGATGAAAGTCCATTATATCAAGGGTCAGTTAGATGTTAAACCTCCATTTAATGAACTATATAGAGATGAAAGTCTATTATATCAAGGGTCCGTTAGATGTGAAGCCTCCATCTAATGAACTATATAGAGATGAAAGTCCATTATATCGAGGGTCCGTTAGATGTGAAACCTCCATCTAATGAACTACATAGAGATGAAAGTCCATCATATAAAGGGTCCGTTAGATGTAGAAACCTCCATTTAATGAACTATATAGAGATGAAAGTCCATTATATCAGGGTCTGTTAGATGTTAAACCTCCATTTAATGAACTATATAGAATGAAAAGTCCATTATATCAAAAAGGAATTGTTAGATGTTAAACCTCCATTTAATAGACTATATAAGTGAAATTCATTATATCAAGGGTCTGTTAGATGTTAAACCTCCATCTAACCAAGACACCTATGGGGAGGAAAGTCTATTTATATCAAGGGTCCGTTAGATGTAGAAACCTCCATTTAATGAACATATCTAGAGATGAAAAGTCCATTATATCAAAGTCTATTGAATGTAAACCTCCGCTGTATTGAACTATATAGAGATGAAAGTCCATTACATCGAGGGTCAGTTAGATGTGAAACCTCCATCTAATGAACTATATAGAGATGAAAGTCCATTATATCGAGGGTCCGTTAGATGTGAAACCTCCATTTAATGAACTATATAGGGAGGAAAGTCCATTATATCAAGGGTCAGTTAGATGTGATACCTCCATCTAATGAACTATATAGAGATGAAAGTCCATTATATCGAGGGTCAGTTAGATGTGAAACCTCCATTTAATGAACTATATAGAGATGAAAGTCCATTATATCAAGGGTCAGTTAGATGTTAAACCTCCATTTAATGAACTATATAGAGATGAAAGTCTATTATATCAAGGGTCCGTTAGATGTGAAGCCTCCATCTAATGAACTATATAGAGATGAAAGTCCATTATATCGAGGGTCCGTTAGATGTGAAACCTCCATCTAATGAACTACATAGAGATGAAAGTCCATCATATCGAGGGTCCGTTAGATGTAAAACCCCAATATAACGAACTATACGGAGAGAGAAGTTCGATATACTCAGGTCCCACAATAGTACAACATCGACGATAAAATAAATAAATAACACCTCCCACCCCAGAGCTGACCCCAAACACGACGTACCTTAGAGTTGTAATCATGCGACGTGGCCCAACCCCGAGTGGACACCCGCTCTACGTTGCCGGTGTCGTTGGCTGCGTCGTCGAGCGCTGACTGTCCGGCCTCTCCCACCTGTTCGGGGTCGGCTGAATCGGGTGACACGTCCTCATCCGGATCTGCTTCCCCAAACAGCTGACTGCGGATGAGATGACGAGAATCAGTGATGAGAAAGTAAACCAAACCTAATTTAACCTGACTTAACCTAAAATAACTGAGTATCTAACGTAAATTAAAGCAACCTTACCTAACTTAACCTAAATTACTTAATCTAATGTAAATTAAAACAACCAAACCTAATTTAACCTGACTTAACCTAAAATAACTTAACCTAACATAAATTAATGCAATCTAACCTAACTTAACCTGACTTAACCTAAAATAACTTAATATAACCTAAATAAAAACAACCAAACCTAAACTAATAAATATATCAAATTAAACTAACCTAACTAGACAAGCTTATCTTAAACCTAACCTAACCAAACCATATTAAACCTCACCTAACTAAACCTACCCTAGGCTAGATTTAAAAAAAAAAAAAAAAACCCCAGCCAATCAAACGCCCGAATCACACCACACCCCAAAACACCCACCGCCGACGAACCAATCAACAAAAAGCATTCCCACACCCCTCGTCGACGACTTACTTAAACAGATGCTTAGCCCAGACAATGCAGTGAATGGGTTCTGATGGGGTGTTCCTGATTGTACAGCCAGGGAAGGTCTTCTGAGTGGGTTTAGGCTGGCATTCATAGCACTCTGTTAAACCTTTCTGTATCACCTGATGGCCAATGGGAAAAAAATATTGTTGGATCATGTGAAGATTAGACACCCCTGGTTTATTTTACATTTTATTCCTACTTATGGTTAGGTTAGATATCTACAGCTTATTTCACCTGATACCCCAGCTTATTTTACTTGATACCTCTCTTATTTCACCTGATACCACAGCTTATTTTATCTGATACCCCAGCTTATTTTATCTGATACCTTATTTCACCTGATACCACAGCTTATTTTACCTGATACCACAGCTTATTTCACCTGATACCCCAGCTTATTTCACTTGATACCCCAGCTTATTTCACCTGATGATTAAACACCATAAAACCACCTGTAGGGTTAGGTTAAGTTAGGTTAGCATTTAATCATTAGGTGAAGTAAACAAAGAAATCTAAAAAGAAAATGTGGTAAGAAATAATTTACTGTATTTATAAACATGAGAGAGAGAGAGAGAGAGAGAGAGAGAGAGAGAGAGAGAGAGAGAGAGAGAGAGAGAGAGAGAGAGCAACGACATAATAGACCCAACGTACGGTAACTTGTCCCAAATACCCGGCCGTTCCACTTTCAACTAAGGGGACACCAGCCGCCAGACACATGCGGTTGACGTGATTCCGAGCGGCTCTGTTGTCCAGCGCGTTCATGACGACGGTGAACTTTTGGTAGAACGGAACGCCATACGTGGACCTGTGAAAACGAGAACAATAACATTAGGTTGAGTATTAAATGTCGTTACTTATAGTCGAATATTATTTTCAATGGAGGTGTTGGTCTTATGATGATTAAGACACCCTAGTTTATTTGACCAGTTTAGGCAACCAAGATAGGTTAGGTTAGATTAGGATTAGGTTGGGTTAGGTTAAGCTAGGTTAGAATTAGGTTGGGTTAGGTTAAGCTAGGTTAGAATTAGGTTGGGTTAGTTTTGGATTAGATTAGGTTAGATTAGGGTGGTTAATCTTCAGGTGTAATAACGTAGGTTAGGTTAGGATTAGGTTGGATTAACTTAGTATTGGTTAGATTAGGTTAGGATTAGGTTGGATTAACTTAGTATTGGTTAGATTAGGTTAGGATTAGGTTGGATTAACTTAGTATTGGTTAGATTAGGTTGGATTAACTTAGTATTGGTTAGATTAGGTTAGGATTAGGTTGGGTTAGTTTAGTATTGGTTAGGTTAGGGTTAGGTTAGATTAGCATTAGGGGGATTAATATTCAGGTGAAATAAGCAACGGGCGGATATTCTTCAGGCCATCCTTACTTGGTGATGGTGTCGTGATAAGCCGTAATTTTAGCTTTGGGGTTGAAACGGAGGGCAGACTCACGAGCCACCTCTGACTTGCTGCGTCCGACGTGTTGCTTGTGGAAGAGGAATTGACGGTTTAAGTTGCTGACGTCGATTGTGTCTAGGTCAATCTGCGGACAAAACACGAGGTAAACACAACTGCTCGAATATGTATAAATATTAGTCTTACAAATTTCCAGACGTAAATATCGACAAGAAATCCATACATACATACATACGACCCCAAACATGTCAAGGATTAAAAAAAAAACCACGAAAATACCTGGCAAACAAACATTAAACAAACACAAATATACGACCCCCATACAAACACACACACACTTGACCCCCATACAAACACACACACACTTGACCCCCATACAAACACACACACACTTGACCCCCATACAAACACACACACACACTTGACCTCCCCATACAAACACACACACACTTGACCCCATACAAACACACACTTGACCATACAAACACACACACACCCTGACCCCTATACAAACACACACACACTTGACCCCCATACAAACACACACACACTTGACCCCATACAAACACACACACACATTCTGACCCCATACAAACACACACACACTGACCCCATACAAACACACACACTTGACCCCATACAAACACACACACACTTGACCCCCATACAAACACACACACACTTGACCCCCATACAAACACACGACCCTATAATAAAACAATTAACCACACAATAAACAACAATACTCCATCAAAATCCAACCAAACACAACGAAAACTCAACCAAACACCAAAAAACACAAAAAAACACAAAATATAAACTTGAATCAACATCATGGTAGCCTCTCCTTCCCACCTTATCTTCTCTCACTTCTCCCTCACTTACCACTTCTATCTCCTCAAATCCCGTCAATACTAAATTCTTGAGGAGTTCACAGCCAATTCCTCCAGCACCGACGACCAAAAGTTTACAAGATTTGATAGAATTACGGAGATTTTCCTCATATATGCCGGGAATGTGAGTAGCCATATTGTTCTCTCCTCCGTGGTCGGTTACACACTGAAGTCTCCTTGTTGATGTTTTAAGTTGGTGTTCGGCGATCTAATCCGGATTTAATATGACGTCATATTGTAGGTAGGTTTTTTTTTTTATTGGTTGAGAGTTGGTTATGACGTTTTTTTAGAGTAGTGTTTGATTGGTTACGATTTATTATGTCGTCATTAAGGTAGTCGGTGGTGTTTGATTGGACAAGAATTGTTTATGACACTATTAAAGTGGCGTTTCATTGGTTATGACGTCTCTAAAGCTAATGTTTGATTGGTTATATATATTATGACGTCCTTAAGATGGCGTTTCATTGGTTATGACTATTATGTTGTCCTTTATTTGGCTTGAATGGTTATGACTTTTATGACATCATAAAACTGTTGTTTGATTGGTTATGATGTCCTTATGGTCATGTTTAATTGGTTACGCCTTTAGCATGACGTTTTTATGACAGTAGTTTGAGTTAGCGTTCGCAGACCAAATCCGGATTCCCTTAAACGTCATTATGGAAGCAATAGGCAAGTAGATACTGTATATCTGTTTATCTATCTACATATGCATATATGTATGTATGTATGACGGCAAAAGGTTAAATAAAACCAACAATTAACACATATTCTTATTATGACATAACCCTTAGAGCAGTAACATCAATAAAAGGCTAAATTAACATAAAAACCCAGATGGTAAAAAAATCTTTGAAAATCTGACATGAAAAATATAATTATACCTCATTATACCTAAATTATTATATACCTCATTATACCTAAGTTATTATACACCTCATTATACCTAAGTTATTATACACCTCATTATACCTAAGTCATTATACACCTCATTATACCTAAGTTATTATAGATAATGGTACTGGATTTTGTAACCATTTTTTTGACTTTCCTGACATTTATATAATAAGCAAAAATATCATAACTAGTAAGTATATATAATTAATTAGTAAAAACTCGCATTATTATTATTATTCATTATTATTATTGTATATTAAAAAAGATTAGTTCTTAGAATATAATTGTTTTTGATAAGGAATGAATTAGGATTTAGATAAGGCTAGGATTAGGTTGGATTAGGTTAGATTAGGTTAGGATTAGGTTAGGTTGGATTAGGTTGGATTAGGTAAGCTTTGAGAGGGTTAATCTTAGTGTCAAATAAGCTGGAATCCCGAATCATCACTTAATCCTAATAAATACGTTCACACACACCAGATATTAATGGGTAAACACCGCCTTATTTTATTGTCGATTTATAAATGTTTAAGGTTTATGTAGTAATTATTATTGAATATTTAACACAATGAAGTTCTTATTGGGATTGTGCTGTCGTTAATTCCATTCTATTTGCATGTTTGTACTCTGTAATGCATAGCTGTACTTTATAATGCATATATGTACTTTGTAATGCATAGCTGTACTTTGCTATGTATATATTTACTCTCTAATGCATATATGTACTTTGCTATGCATATATTTACTCTCTAATGCATATATGTACTTTGTTATGCTTATCTGTTCCCTGTTATGCATATTTCATCTGTGTTATACATTTCTGTTCAATGTTATGCATACAATTCCTGTAACAACATTAATAAATCAGTTCAGTAACAGCAATATGCCACACTAACAAGCCAATTGCGTGGTGTGTCATCGTAACCAATCACTGTGTAGCAAGAGCCAGTGTTTTCGATGCCAGGCCACAGATGTGATGGTATATGGTGCATGATAGCTGGTGGACTGCTTGTGTCTGGGTTAACAATATGCCCAATCCAATGCCCAGTATGCCTCCGATCTTGACAACCTTATTCACAACCTGTTGAGATAGAAAGAAGTTAGGTTAGCATTAGTCTTAGGTTAGGTTACACAAATCTAGATATCTTAAAGACCCCCAGAAGAAACTTACTCTATCTTGCCACTCCTTATTGGCTATACAGAGGTGATATCGCACACGGGTAAATGTCACCATAGTGTAGAGAGGTGTCCAAGTGCGTGGGAAGAGGGAGCTTAAGAGGTCATCCCATTTCTTCCTCAATAAGAAGAGTTTTGAGTTGACAAGATCCCGCATCTGGAAATGTAATGTAGTTTTAGGTGGTATATTGTCTGTCTCTCTGTTTATCTGTCTAATTCTCTGCCTTATATTTCTCACTTTATCTCACACACACTTTCTCTCTGTCTCAAACACACTCAAACTCTCTCCTCACACACACACCACCCAAAAAGGCCCATAGTCTCACCACAATGTAATTATACATAGCCAGGTCGACAATAGCCTCTGCATCTGGATTTCTCTGTTTCGTATATGCTGGCAGGACTTGACTCAGGTCATCATTATACAGCTCTAACAACTCATCAAACACCACGCAGTCTTCCATACCCTGTGGGAGAGATAAATACTAGTTTAATATACCATGTGGGGACTCTTTATACCGTGTGGGGACTTTATATACCATGTGGGAGCTGTTTATATACTAGGTGTTTATATCAAGTACTAGATGGATTACACTAAGTAGCAACCATTATTAAACTTATTTTTCTTCATTGGTGGAGAATTAAATGCAGAAATAAAGACATAAATACCAAAATCAAATAAATAAATCCCCATAAATCCCTCCAAAATAACAAATAAATCCCCATAAATCCCTCCAAAATCACAAATAAATCCCCATAAATCCCTTCAAAATCACAAATAAATCCCCATAAATCCCTCCAAAATAACAAATAAATCCCCCTAAAACAACTTAATCCCCCTAAAACAACTTAATCCCTAAACAAACGAACAAACTCAACAAACCCACGTACACAGTTCATTCCCTGGCCGTAGAATGGTACCATGGCGTGGGCAGCATCACCCATGATCAGTGATGTAGAGCCAATATGGTAAGGCGAACACTGAAACAAGTAAAGATATATTAACCTGTGTTTAATTATCTTACCTGTGTTTAATTATCTTACCTGTGTTTAATTATCTTACCTGTGTTTAATTATCTTACCTGTGTTTAATTATCTTACCTGTGTTTAATTATCTTACCTGTGTTTAATTATCTTACCTGTGTTTAATTATCTTACCTGTGTTTAATTATCTTACCTGTGTTTAATTATCTTACCTGTGTTTAATTATCTTACCTGTGT
This sequence comes from Homarus americanus, assembly GCF_018991925.1. NCBI lineage: Eukaryota > Metazoa > Arthropoda > Malacostraca > Decapoda > Nephropidae > Homarus > Homarus americanus. Next base: position 1,029,859 of record NW_024757463.1, on the reverse strand, counting down.
TTAATTATCTTACCTGTGTTTAATTATCTTACCTGTGTTTAATTATCTTACCTGTGTTTAATTATCTTACCTGTGTTTAATTATCTTACCTGTGTTTAATTATCTTACCTGTGTTTAATTATCTTACCTGTGTTTAATTATCTTACCTGTGACTCATTAATTAACATACCTTTACGGAGATCATAGGAAGCGCTTTATTGGCAAAGAAATCTCGAACTAATTTGTCTCTGCCAATCGAATCAACGGCGTCCGGGTAGTTCTCCTGGAAGATAAATAAAAAATTAATTATCACAGGACTGATTATTGAGAATAAGTGAAATTATAGGTATATTATCTATCTATATATATGTTTGTTTCTCTCTGTGTCTCTGTTTCTCTCTGTCTCTCTCTGTTTCTCTCTGTCTCTCTCATTCATTGTTCCTTCCTCCCTCTCTCACGCACGCACACACTTCACTTTTATCTTCTTCACCACTGATCGGGTCATTAGCCGCTTGATCAGTTACGTCTCTGTTACACACTGTTGGCAAGTACTGGGCATGTACCGGCTCTCTGTTACACACTGTTGACAAGTACTGGGCATGTACCGGCTCTCTGTTACACACTGTTGACAAGTACTGGGCATGTACCGGCTCTCTGTTACACACTGTTGACAAGTACTGGGCATGTACTGGCTCTCTGTTACACACTGTTGACAAGTACTGGGCATGTACCGGCTCTTGTTACACACTGTTGGCAAGTACTGGGCATGTACCGGCTCTCTGTTACACACTGTTGACAAGTACTGCATACGGCTCTGTTACACACTGTTGGGCATTGTACTGGCTCTCTGTTATACACTGTTGACAAGTACTGGCATGTACGCTCTCTGTTACACACTGTTGGCAAGTACTGGGCATGTACTGGCTCTCTGTTACACTGTTGACAAGTACTGGGCATGTACCGGCTTCTTTACATTTCAAGTACTGGGCATTGGCTCTCTGTTACACACTGTTGGCAAGTACTGGGCATGTACCGGCTCTGTTACACACTGTTGACAAGTACTGGGCATGTACTGGCTCTCTGTTACACACGTTGACAAGTACTGGGCATGTACCGGCTCTCTGTTACACACTGTTGACAGTACTGGGCATGTACTGGCTCTCTGTTACACACTGTTGACAAGTACTGGGCATGTACTGGCTCTCTGTTACACACTGTTGACAAGTACTGGGCATGTACTGGCCTCTGTTACACACTGTTGACAAGTACTGGGCATGTACCGGCTCTCTGTTACACACTTGCAAGTTGTGTTCTTTGGCAAGTACTGGGCATGTACCGGCTCTGTTACACACTGTTGACAAGTACTGGGCATGTACTGGCCTCTGTTACACACTGTTGACAAGTACTGGGCATGTACCGGCTCGTTACACTGTTGACAAGTACTGGGCATGTACTGGCTCTCTGTTACACACTGTTGACAAGTACTGGGCATGTACTGGCTCTCTGTTACACACTGTTGACAAGTACTGGGCATGTACTGGCTCTCTGTTACACACTGTTGACAAGTACTGGGCATGTACTGGCTCTCTGTTACACACTGTTGACAAGTACTGGGCAATGTACTGGCTCTCTGTTACACACTGTTGACAAATTATGGGAATGTACTGGCTCTCTGTTACACACACTGTTGACAAGTACTGGGCATGTACTGGCTCTCTGTTACACACTGTTGACAAGTACTGGGCATGTACTGGCTCTCTGTTACACTGTTGACAAGTACTGGGGAATGTGCTGGCTCTCTGTTACACACTGTTGACAAGTACTGGGCATGTACTGGCTCTCTGTTACACACTGTTGACAAGTACTGGGCATGTACCGGCTCTCTGTTACACACTGTTGACAAGTTACTGGGCATGTACTGGCTCTCTGTTACACACTGTTGACAAGTACTGGGCATGTACTGGCTCTCTGTTACCTGTTGACAAGTACTGGGAATGTACTGGCTCTCTGTACACACTGTTGACAAGTACTGGGCATGTACCGGCTCTCTGTTACACTGTTGACAAGTACTGGGCATGTACTGGCTCTCTGTTACACACTGTTGACAAGTACTGGGAATGTACTGGCTCTCTGTTACACTGTTGACAAGTACTGGGCATGTACTGGCTCTCTGTTACACACTGTTGACAAGTACTGGGCATGTACCGGCTCTCTGTTACACACTGTAGAGTACTGGGCATGTACCGGCTCTCTGTTTTTGACAAGTACTGGGCATGTACCGGCTCTCTGTTACACACTGTTGGCAAGTGCTGGGCATGTACTGGCTCTCTGTTACTTTGGCAAGTACTGGTATACTGGCTCTCTGTTACACTGTTGACAAGTACTGGGCATGTATGGCTCTCTGTTACACTGTTGACAAGTACTGGGCATGTGGCTCTCTGTTACACTGTTGTAAATTACTGGGCATGTACCGGCTCTCTGTTACACACTGTTGACAAGTACTGGGCATGTACTGGCTCTCTGTTACACACTGTTGACAAGTACTGGGCATGTACTGGCTCTCTGTTACACTGTTGACAAGTACTGGGCATGCACCGGCTCCTGAAAGTACCTGAACCTGCTCAGTGTTGGTCAAGTCTTGTCTTGAAACAGCTCACCTCAGTGCCGTCACAACACTCTCTGGCAGATTGTTCCAGAATTCTACATACACACACACACACCCCCCCCTCAGCACCCCCACCCACACACACACTCCTCCCCACACACACACACAAACACCCCACCCACACCCCACACACCTCCCCCCACACCTCCCCCACACACCCCTCAGCACCCCCACCAAAAACCCACCCCACCCACACACACACCCCCACACACACCCACCCACACACACACCACCTTAAGAAATCAATAATATTTCAGGTGTGGTCAGCTCATCGAAGATCTCAAACAGCATAAACAAAGTAACAGTCCAGGATTTGTCTTGGTTAGGTAAAAGCAATCATCATGTATTTCCTCGAGGCCAGATATGCAGAGATGGTTAGGAGGCATTGCAAACTGTGGGGGGGATGTGGATAGAGGATAGATAGATGGAGAAATGATAGATAGTAGAAATATAGATAAATATATAGATAGATACAGATAAATATACCTCTGACATGAAAAACTATTCTGTTCTACTATCAATTACTTCATAAACTATCCTCAATCACTATAATTTACTTCAATCACTGTAAATCAAATCAATCACTGTAACTCGCGTCTAAACTCTTCTCAATCACTGTAACTCGCGTCATAAACTCTTCTCAATCACTGTAAATCAAATCAATCACTGTAACTCGCGTCATAAAGCTCTTCTCAATCACTGTAAATCAAATCAATCACTGTAACTCGCGTCATAAACTCTTCTCAATCACTGTAAATCAAATCAATCACTGTAACTCGCGTCATAAACTTTCTCAATCACTGTAAATCAAATAATCCTTAACTCGCGTTCGCTCTTCTCAATCACTGTAAATCAAATCAATCACTGTAACTCGCGCCATCTTCTCAATCACTGTAATCAAATCAATCACTTAACTCACATCATTAACTCACTGTAACTTACCTCATTATCAGGTGTAGCAGGAATACATAGTTCCACATATATCCGTGAGGTATATATTGCTGTGAGTAATTAAAGTGAGTCGTTTCATCATTTCTTTTCGCATGGATGAGTAGGCTCCGTCACAGCCAATTAGGAGGTCAGCTTCAACATGGAGTTCTTCCTTTGTTTGGTACTGGAAAATAGTGGGGATTTTTTATTTAATTTATTGTTTATGAGGATAGTTTAGGTTAAGGTTGGAGTTGATTGGGTTGGTGTGGACTGGAGTTGAGTTGGGTTGGTTTTGGGTAGGAGTAAGGTTAGATTACGTTATGTTTGATGAGAAGTTATTCTCTATACCACAATGACCTGGAAAGACCAACTCACTTAAGGAAGATCATGGTGCGCCTAGGGAAGTCAGCAGCCGTCAGGAGTTTATGACAAAATGGACATGAACATTGGGAAATTCCTCAGCCTTTTGTCAGTAGTTCTTCATTTCCGGTACCGTCGACCAACTGAGTAAATGCACTGAGGAGAATTATTAGTTAGTTACTGTGATGATAATAATAATAATAATAGTACCCACATTCTACTGAGTGTCTGTCTATGTTTTGCGATAATTATAATTTATACATCATAAAACGTATAGAAAATGGCATCTCTGCATCTAACTACGATAAAACGACACCCTCACCCAAAAATATAAATAAATTCACATAAAATAACGATTAAATCACCAACCTTGCCATCCTTATTGTACTGTATGTGGATTTAATGGTGTTATCTTTATTGTGTGGATCATCTGGCTTCATTTGGAATACCATGATTCTTGATGATTTTGTCTTCTTTAAACCCATTGTCTTGAGTCAGCCCGTCCGCGGATGCTCATTGCTAAGTTAATGCTCCGCCCTGGTACGTGTTCAGCAAGCGAATGTCTGTAGGGTAATGACATAGCTCAGGTTGACAGATTTTTGTGGGCTATTTGGAAGGGTGATGTAAGCTTATTTAATCTAATTCATATCCTAACTCTACTTTAACCTAATCTAATTCTACGTTAATCTGCTCTACTTTAACCTAATGTAACTCTACCTTATCTAACTCTACTTTAACCTAATCTAATTCTGCTTTAACCTAACCTAAGTCTAACCTTACTTAAACTAACATGTAACCTAACATAGGCCTAACCTAATATTAACCTAACTTAAGCTAAAGCTAAACAAGTTAAACTCGACACTAAGCAAAACCTAACCTAACCCCAAAATTAAGATTAGAGTAATTAATTTCAAATCATAGGTGAAATAATCTTAGGGTGTATAATCCTCAAATGACTACACTGTAAAACGACCTTACCATCACGGTATTCGAACAGGTGTACTTCATATCCTCTACGAGCATAAAACAAGCTTTCAGACTCCCAACCTGACAAATAACAAGAAAATTAACATAAAATTTAATATGTATTTGTATCAATATTCATTTATCGAGACGCTAACGAAAATCTATATAAATTGGTATTTTTTATGACTTATTTTTTCTTGTTTTATTTTATTATATATAAATAGAATTAGTGAGGTTAAATACAGGTGAGTCAATAGTTGTTCGTTCTGTGGTGTACGTGGGCGTGGGCGTGAATACCGGTATTATTGCCAGAAGGTAACGACACGGTCGTACACGTCAGTTAACGCCAAAATCAAATGATTCATATTACGCTCAATAGCCCACAAAACATGTACCTCTGCCTTTATTTTGAGTCCTCCATCTAGAGTCCGTTTTCCTCATCCTTCAAGACACATCAGTCCTCATTATCCCAGCGAGTAAGGAGGCGTACCATATCAACAGGATGAAGAAAAAATGTACTAGTTGGGACTTACTATTGAGAAGGACCTGGGTGTGTATGTTGATGACATGCGTGAAGTTCTCAGGCCATTGTAGAAGGTAAATCAGGCAAATAAATTATTGGGTCTTATAAGAAGGTCGTTTCAGATATCTAGACGGTCCGTCCCTCGTGACGATCTTCAGGGTGAAAGTGCTTCCCCATCTGGAGCTGTCACCCCATCTAGTCCCAGATATACTGCTAGGGACTGTCAGTTGGTTGAAAATGTTCAAAGGAGGGCCTGCCAAGCTGGTGCCTGCACTTCGGCATCTCTGCTACCCTGCGAGATTGGGCGCGCCTGAACTCCTAGCTTATACTACAAGACGGGCAGGGGGACCTAGTTGAGGGTTTATAAGCATCTCGGGGCACTACTCGGTTGAGTGTCCTTACTTGGAGCTGGCGGACGCTCTGCACTGAGGTCACAGCTCCGAGGATTCCGAAGAAGCCCTGGTCCGGAAAGCCGTGAGGGCAAACTTTTTTTCGGAGTGAGGGTTGTAAACTCTTGGAACAATCTACCAGAAAGTGTTGTGACGGCACCAGTGTGAGCTCTTTCAAGAAGACTTGACCAACACTACAGGTGTTCAGGTACATTCGGAGCGGTGCATGCCCAGTATTTGCCCAACAGTGTGCGTGACAGAGACGACGATCGCCCGGGCAGCTAGCAGAGCCGACCTTTTGGGGTGATATAAAGGAATTAGCGTGACCGATCGCCCAGGCTTCTTTCTAAGCCGATCATGTGGCGAAAAGGATAAGTAAAAGTAAAATTAAATGAATTTGGTGTGAGAAGAAACACTTGTTGAGTCCAGATATGTGTCTGTTTACAGTTGGAACGGTCGGATCATTGGTGGTGGTGTTGAACGCTTCAGCGTCATTATCGTTAAGACGTGTATGTCAAGTGATGGGTGAGGGTGTTGAGTTGGCCAGCTTGAGTGGCTATTCGTCGTGTGATGACAAGGGTTTCTGATCGCTGCTGGATTTGTGATGTTTTGTCGCTTGACATAAGAATCTGATGTTTTGTGGTTTTAGTTAGTGTTGGTTGTCTATTTTAAGAAAGTCGTTTTCCTGAATTATTCTGTTCGACTGGTATAATCTCAAGATCTAACGTCTCCTGTGAATATGGGTCCTTGTTCGCCTCAGGGCTGGGCTCGCAGGTTGATGTTATCGACGTTATATTCCACACTTTTCTGTAAAAGTAACCTCTGATTAGATTATGATGGGCGAGCAGGAAGTTCCTGATCAAGAACACTGGGTTCTAACTAGTATACGGTGATCCAAATGGTGAAGATGTTATGTTGTTAGTAAGATCGGCCTTCTGGTGAATACGGAGGCCAAAGCTGCCCAGCAGGTGCACCTCTACGAGAATCGCGCATTGTGTGACTCTTCCTCAGCGTCTCAGATGTGTTTGGGTGTTGCTGAGTGCGTCATAACTACGATGATTGGCAGAGACCTCGTCGTGGTCGTATCTTTCTTTGGCCCTGTATGTCTATGATCTGGTCTATCTACTGTTCTTGAGTTGCATTGTATGGAGCCGTGTTATATCCATGCTGGGGCCAGCTCTAGTTGATATATGAGGTTAATGTGGCTTTGAAAGTTAACGTGCCAGGTTGTTTCTGCCTCTAACAGGGAGAATTGTATGTTGCTTGTAATTGTGGAATTTGTCCGGTGTTATGTTCTGGTAAGTGACATTAAGAAATGTATATTAGGAATTGATATTTGTCTTGTGACTATGAACTGGAATTTCTTGTGTCAAGGTAATAAGACAACGGTTGGATGAAGTAATATATTGATTGGAATGGTATATTCTTGATGTTGTTTATTGGTATAATAAGTATTTGGAGGTGGTGAATGTAATAATTGTTGGAGTGTTTGTTGACTAGTAAGTTAATTGTGGTTTGTTTAGCCTGAGTGAATCTAAGATGAATCTTCTCCACTCACTGTGTTAATAAATATTGAACTAGTAATCTAGTATCACCTCTACTCCTTCTACATTGGTTCCCAGAAAATAATACTTACTCATTATATACATCTAATTACCCAAAACCCTTCCATGAGTTTTTTTTTTCTTTTATCCTCTTCGCCGCTAGTCGGCTTGTTGTGCTTGATCGGTCACGACTCTTTTTGCTTTATATTCTAAAGTACAAGGACCACTTGACCTTACTTCGACATCAACCAAGCATGTATTCAACGTTAACAGGACCAGTGTTCAATCGAATTACTACAGGCTACCGGTAACATTCTACGACAGTAGCGCAACGAATTGGTTATAGTCCTTCAATTACTTTACCACCTAAACTAACACTTCATAGCACTTCCCAAATACCCGTCACAATATCGTTATATGTACAGTTGTATTATTACTCTCAATACTGAGAATTACAAGTTATTCTGGCGCACACAATTACCACAACTGCATGAGTCTTCGTCATACGGCCTTTACCTCTTGTCTCTTATCGATATTATACCTGTTAACACTCTTTGCACCCATGACTTCATGGAAGATTATCCGAGAGCGGGCGGATCTGATCGTGTTGCGTCTCTGTAACAAAAGCGTGTTCGGCATTCGGGCCTTCGATGTTGAGCGGCAGAATTGGTCGATGATTATTACATAGAACATCAAGATCGTCTTAGTGATGAAAGTGTAAAAGCGATGTAGGTACAATGCTAGACACGATTGTAATTTTTGAAAACTCGATTTCCACCAAGTTGGAGGTACAGCCAAGGTCAGGAGCCTACAACCACCAAGTACTGCAGTAGCAATAAAGCTTTTATTATTCTTACGGGTTGTGGTTGGCTGTGATAAAGGCCACCCAG
>NW_024757463.1:1018288-1021513 GCF_018991925.1 Homarus americanus | reverse complement strand
AGAGAGAGAGAGAGAGAGAGAGAGAGACGTCAGACAGAGAGAAAGATAGAGAGAGAGAGACACATAGAGAAAGAAAGAGAGAAGAGAGAGAGAGAGAGAGAGAGAGACCCGAAAAAGCCTGAATTTCCGCTGAGTCATCTTTGTTGTTCCTCGCCAGCTGATACCATCATGTTGTCACCTTTGAAGAACGACTTTTTATTATTATTATCGTTCTTATCGTCGTTGTGGACCATCTTGTACCTTCTTGAGATAATAACGAAGGTAAATAGACAATAATTGAATGTTTGTGTAGTAGGGAAATATGTAATAATTGACGAGATATGAAGGAAAATAGGAAGTGAATGGTGTATTATTGAAGCCAGTTGACTTGGACCTCTTCTTCTTCTACATTGTCTCATATTTCTCAAACGTCTCCTCTTCTCTCCTCCCCCTCTTCCTTCCCTCCTCCCCTCTTCCTCTTCCTCCTCCTCCTCCTCCTCCTCCTCCTCCTTCCTCGTCTTTGAGCTAAGTGTTCCTGTCACGTTTGTTGACATTGGATGAAGCAACACGTTCGGCGCCTCGGGTGGTAAAGAGAAGAGAGAGAGAGAGAGAAGAGAAGAGAGAGAGAGAGAGAGAGAGAAGAGAGAGAGAGCGAGCGAGCATTTCTAAATTTACATATGAGTCAAATCATTAATAAACTATCAATTAACACAAGGGTATTATTATTATTATTATTATTATTATTATTATTATTATTATTATTATTATTATTATTAGGACTAAATAAATCATTGCGCGCCAAATATTATTATTGTTTTGCGCGCCAAATTTTTCACGAGTCAATATTTTTTGTTTCTTATTTACGCCAAATCATTCACTTGACGCTAATATTTCTTTCTCTTAAATGCTCTTACTAATTGGTTTGTTATTGTTGTTAAGTGAGTGACATTAATGTTTGTTTTGTCTGTGATAGAGATTACGCCTCACTTAAAACTCACTTACATATGATAATTAAGTAAGCCTTTAAGTGGAATAGACGGGTTTAATTTTAAGTATAAGTAAGTATTTAGCAACGTCTTATTATTATTAAAACTACCGTACGCATCCCAACAAAAACTACCGTACGCAACCCAACAAAAACTACCGTATTCTCAAAACAAACTATCGTACGCAACCCAATAATAGTTATACTTCAATCGTACTCAAGAATCCATCCTCCAGAGTACTCACAAGGGATAGAGGATGCGCCTGAGTCCTTCCCTCTCCTTCATCTTGCAATATGGCCCTAAGATGAGCTATGTAGGATGTGGCCAGACGCAGTGTGTCGAGTTTGGACAGTTTCGTATCGGCAGGAACCCAGGGAAGAGTCGTTTTAAGACGGGAGAAGGCTCTGTAGGGGTTAACAATATGGTAATCATGAGTACATTCCTTATGTCTGAGGGTTGGCGACCACAGTCCACCTTTAATATTTTTTTTTGGGGTGTTTTAAGTAATTTGGGGTATTTATTTTAGTGCCTTTCTTGGCCCTTGTACCTTGGCCTTCCTATACCCTGGCCTCATCTGGCCCCTCACTGGCCATTCTACCATTAATATCTCTACCATTATCCATCTAGTCTCTGTAGTAGTAATAGTAGTAGTAGTAATAGTAGTAGTAGTAGTAGTAGTAGTAGTAGTAGTAGTAGTAGTAGCCTCAGTTAAATAACATTCATTCATACTTAATTTAACAAAACACTGTCTTAACGCACTCTAGGTAGAATTTAACCAGATATTTAAACTAGATTCTGTTTATGTTAAAAGTGTGTCAATGCACTTTACTTGATTCTGTTACCAAAGACCTAAAATAAGTGTTTCAACGCACTTTACTTGGGATCGTGGACATAGTATTGAAGTGTGTTCATTTTTTTGCACTCTAAGCTGTTAAATAATATAATTAAAAGTGTGTTACTCATTATTGAAGTGTGTTACCGAATAATTGAGGTGGTTATCACATTTTTACTGAGTGCGTTAATGCCTTGCTAAGTGTGTTGAGGCACTTCAGTGTGTTTTTTATGCAGTATTGAGTGCGTGAGTGAATTTATAATGTGTTTAATTATTATTGAAGTGTGTTAATACATTCTGAAGTGTGTTAATACATTCTGAAGTGTGTTAATACATTTTGAAGTGCGTTAATACATTCTTAAGTGCGTTAATACAATCTGAAGTGTGTTACAGCATTCTGAAGTGTGTTACAGCATTCTGAAGTGCGTTAATACAATCTGAAGTGTGTTACAGCATTCTGAAGTGTGTTAATACATTCTGAAGTGTGTTACAGCATTCTGAAGTGTGTTAATACAATCTGAGGTGTGTTACAGCATTCTGAAGTGTGTTACAGCATTATGAAGTGCGTTAATACATTCTTAAGTGCGTTAATACAATCTGAAGTGTGTTACAGCATTCTGAAGTGTGTTAATACATTCTGAAGTGCGTTAATACATTCTGAAGTGTGTTAATACATTCTGAAGTGTGTTACAGCATTCTGAAGTGCGTTAATACAATCTGAAGTGTGTTACAGCATTCTGAAGTGTGTTACAGCATTATGAAGTGCGTTAATACATTCTTAAGTGCGTTAATACAATCTGAAGTGTGTTACAGCATTCTGAAGTGTGTTAATACATTCTGAAGTGTGTTAATACATTCTGAAGTGTGTTAATACATTCTGAAGTGTGTTACAGCATTCTGAAGTGCGTTAATACATTCTTAAGTGCGTTAATACAATCTGAAGTGTGTTACAGCATTCTGAAGTGTGTTAATACATTCTGAAGTGTGTTAGTACATTCTGAAGTGTGTTAATACATTCTGAAGTGTGTTACAGCATTATGAAGTGTGTTGCTGCATTCTAAAGTGCGTTAACGCATTGAGATAGCCACCTCCCATGCGTAACATCAAGCAAGCGTTAATCTGACATCGATAAGAACGCACTCACGCACTTTCCTGAACTGACAACTCACAAACACACGCAATAGAGTGTGTTTGAACGCACCTTGATAGTATTCTCATCCTTGCCCTCTCGCGTGCGTTCGCTGCGTTGCGTTGGATAGGTTTCTCACGCACTTTTCCTCCCTCAACGCACTCCTTTCTTCGTCTCGGCATCCTGATGAAACACACTCAGATTATAACAATAATAATAACAACAATAATGATAATAATAATAATAATAATAATAATAATAATTAATAATAATAATAATAATAATAATAATAATTGTTA
>NW_024757463.1:1000788-1013288 GCF_018991925.1 Homarus americanus | reverse complement strand
CAAAAATACAATTATATATGAATATTATTTAATTATCAATATTAATATTTATAATTAATATTTACATGAAATATACATACAAATAGGTGAATAATATCATTAAAATAATAAAACTGAGGTTAAATAAGGTTAGTTTAAATTAATTGACTTTGTTGGTGAATTTAACTTGTTTTCGTCATTCAGTAGAACAACAAAGGGACAAAGGTCTTGACGTTGTTCTTATTTAACCCAAATTTTCACCCCATTTAAGGTTTTCCAGGACACGGGGACATATCCAACCTTCCCGTGGCATTAGGTTAGTATTATTAACGTTAATGTAATGTAATAATACTCATTTGGTCGTTAAATAAGCGAAAATATGATAGGGTTTTATTTTATATTTCTGATAATTTATGTATCTTAACTAATAACTATGTAATAACTTTCTATATGTGATAATTTATTTATTTTAGTCAATAATAAGTCAAAATTTATGATATAAATACTTTTTTTAATTATTTAATTTTTTTTATTTCTCGACCCTATAGTGAATTTCAATCTTGATGACGTCATTAATAACTATAATTTATTGATGAAATTATATATAAAATAACATAATTCCCCAATATGATTCTATAATGGGATTTAAATTTTTTATTATAAATTTATCTAGTAATATCTTAGGTCAGCGACGCGAGTTAAACATTCACGGGATTAAAAATATTTATGGAAGAAAAATATTTATTACCTCAAGAATATTTGTGTGGAGGAATAGCATTATTTATTATTATTTTGGTAATATTGTCGTTTCAGTCATACGTCAATTTTTGGATTTTAATGTTAGGTTAGGCTGGGTTGGGTTAGGTAAGATTAGGTTAAGTTATGTTAGGTTACATTAGGGTTTTGATTGTTTTGGACAACTTTCTAATAGGGTAACGAACGAGACGATAATTTCACCATTATTTTTTTCCGTAGATGCGACTTGGACCTCTCCGACCCCTGTATACGCAGCCTCATAGGTATTAATTAGCATTTTTCAGCACCGACCGACCCCAAAGGTTAATCCGTGAAATGTATCCCAGGCAGCGACCGATGTTTACTTTCCATACGAACTTAACCTAACCTAAACGTAAACCTAACTTAACCTAATCTATCATAATTTATCGTAATCTTGGAAAAATTTTATTCCACCCAATTTCTTTTATTCTGGAAGTATAAGAAATAAGTTTTTTCCATAGATTAGTTCCAAGTTTACCTTCATTGTCTATATACATGGTGAACTGTATACTAAACTAACTGTAAAATTGAATGAATGAATAAATATCTAATTCTCTTAATTATTTTTCAGAAGGTTTGCATCGTAGCGTCGGAAAAACAAGATGGGACGAATATTCCTGGAACACATTGGTGGGATCCGACTGTTCTCTTGCGCCACGTGCTACACCATCCTGACCAATCGCACTGAGCTGATATCCACTCGCTTTACTGGAGCGACCGGCCGAGCGTTTCTCTTCAAGCGTGTGGTGAATCTAACGTACAGGTGGGTTAGGTTAGGTTCATTTAGGCCTGCGGTGTAATGGTCAGCATGCTCGCCTCACAAGCGTGTGGTTCAAGGTTCGATCCCCGGGCAGGGTGAGACTATGGGCAAGTTTCTTTACGCCATTTGCCTCTGTCTACTCAGCAGTTATTGGGAACCTGGATGTTAATTGATTTGTGGATCGTATTCCGGGGTAATGGTTAGCCAGTGCAGTTGGTGAGCTGTCCGGTCTTCTCGGATATACTGGGTCATGCAGCTCGTTAACTCAGGGTGTGGTTATTGTGTTGGCGACAGCTTGTACACCTTCAACACTGGGTCGTGCAGCTTGTCATCTCAGGGTGTGGTTGTTGTGTTGGTGACAGCTGCTACACCTTAAACAAATTTACACCTAGGTGGCCCTTGGGCCGGCCATTCTTGAACACAAGAGGTAACCATTATTGTTAGGTTAGGTGAGAAAAAAAGAGAGCCGATCCGTGGTAGTTGTTGTCTAGGGATCGATCTCTCGCTCTTTCTCTACCAGTAGTGGCGTCCCACAGGGTTCTGTTCTTTCACCAACTCTCTTCCTTCTTTTTATCAATGATTTACTTCACACAGTGACTAATTCTGTCCATTCTTACATGGATGATTCTACTCTTCACTTTTCTTCACATTTTCCCCTTCCTCCTAACTCTCAAACTAGATCTGTTTCTAGAACTGATATCATTACTTCTATCAACGCGGGTCTGTGCAGCGTCTCTGAATGGGGAGGTACAAACTTGGTTAAGTTCAATAGTAATAAAACTCGGTATTTACCAATTACACTTTTCAAAATAGAAGATCTCTCACCAATCACATTTCAGGACTCAATCATTCTGCCAAATTCTAAAACAGATATGCTAGGCCTCACCATTTCCTCTAATATGTCACTGAAGCCACACATCCTCAACATTGCTAAAGCTGCCTCCTGAAAGCTGGGAATACTGTACAGCTGCCGTAGCTACTTCACTCCTGAGCAGTTGGTTCAAGTATATAAGGTTTTCATTCGTCCTAACTTGGAGTACTGCTCTCATATCTGGGGTGGCTCTGTTGGATAGGGTGGAATCAAATGCATTTCGTCTTATTAACTCTCCCCCTTTAGTTGATAATTTTGCTTCACTCTCTCTCTTTTACAGGTACTTTAACGGGCAATGTTCGGTGGATTTGGCAGCCTGTATACCGCCGGCAAGGTCGTGGGCTCCTAACACTCGTCTTGCCCGCGGTGCCCACCGTTTCTCTGTGGATGTCGGTCACACGAGAATAACCCGTTATAGTACCTCCTTCTTTGCCTTCTTCTGTGTTTCCATACTCATACAATCCGTCTCTTCAAAAAGCCGGTTTCCCGTCATCTTCGCGGTGTAGATTAATATAACCTTTTCCTTTTCTATTTTTAATTTCTTTTTACTCTTATTTTTTCGCCCCCTAGGCCTCGGGTGAGCTGTTCCCCATAAAAATTTACGTACACACATTACCCAAGTATTAACCGTCGCCATCTCTCCACAGTGAGGTCCAGGATCGCGTCATGCTCACTGGCCGCCATATGGTAAGAGACGTTTCCTGTAAAAACTGCAGTGCAAAGTTGGGCTGGATCTACGAGTTTGCAACGGAGGAGAATCAAAGGTAATGTTTTTATTCTGCGGCGGAACCTTGATATAATTCATTAAATGGAGGTTTTATGTATAAAGGAACCTCGATATAATGGATTTTGATCTCTATATAGTTCGTTAAATGGAGGTTTTATGTATAAAGGAACCTCGATATAATGGATTTTGATCTCTATATAATTCGTTAAATGGAGGTTTCATATGTAAAGGAACCTCGATGTAATGGATTTTTCTTACACAATTTTCATATAATAATGATAATATAGTGGGTATGCTATAACGAATCTAATTGGTTCCAGAACCTCGTTCGTTATAGCATTCGTTCGTTATAGGATTAATCCGTTCCAGGCCCCCAAATACAACCACTTAACACTGAAACATTTCTGTGGAAAATGTAAAAAATACGGTACTTTATCTTACCTTAGTGTTGTTCAGCATACAGGACAGGAGGCAGAGGAGGAGGAGAGAATTATGGAGAAGAGGTGGAAGGAGAGGAGTCACCCTTCCTAGCCCTCTTTGGTGACTGTCTTACAGGCACTTTGTTTGTTTATTTATAATTTCTTTCTTAGTTTCAAGGGTTATTAGCTTTCTCACTCGCTTTTGACGATTCAGTGTTACAATTGTACACTTGTATAACAAAATAGTTATAAAAATAACACGAATTTCCACATCAAAAGACGAAATTTCAACAAGTTCAGTGGTGCATTGACTACACAATGAACCAATATGTTGCCTGACGCTCTTGTTGTGAGCAGCGGTACAACAATATTCGTGCGCCAGACGAAATAGTCCCGTATTCATCCGCATTCGTTGTAGGAGTTGCGTTCGTTAGCATTCTCAATTTTATAGGTAAAACCGTTCATTAGAGGAATATTCGTAGTAGAATCCGTTCGTTATAGCATACCCCACTGTAATAATAATAATAATAATAACAATTAAATTGACACACAGCTTTACCAATTTGATAGGCATGTATATAAACTATGCAGGTATACATTACAGCATGTATATCGATCAAAGTAGGTATACAGTACACATAGGTTGCAGGAGTATACATTTTCCCATGTACCGAGACAGTGTAAGCAAACAACAAGGGTAAACAGAAAGGTGATTGGATAAAGAACGTGGTTGAAGGTCTCGGGTGATTATTTCTAGAAGGTTCCTTGGTGTAGGGTTACTCTTGGGATTTAAACATTATTGTCTACATGAGTATTAGTGAAAGCTTGATTAATTTGTAGCATGTACCAGAATAATGTTCCTGATTGCACCCTGCCACCCTCCCTGACTGACTGCATCCTCCCTGACTGCACCCTGCCACCCTCCCTGACTGCACCCTGACTGCACCCTCCCCTGACTGCACCCTGACTGCACCCTCCCCTGACTGCATCCTCCCTGCACTGCTGACTGACTGCCACCCTCCCTGACTGACTGCATCCTCCCTGCTGACTGCACCCTGCCTCCCTTCCTGACTGCCTGCACTGCCCTCCTTCCTGACTGCACCCTCCCTCCCTGACTGACTGCACCCTGCCTCCCTCCCATGACTGCACCCTGCTCTCCCTCCCTGACTGACTGCAGCCTGCCTCCCTCCTGACTGACTGCAGCCTGCCTCCTCCCATGACTGCACCCTGCCTCCTGACTGACTGCACCTGCTGCACCCTGCCTCCTTCCTGACTGCCTGCACCCTGCCTCCCTTCCTGACTGCACCCTCCCTCCCTGACTGACTGCAGCCTGCCTCCCTCCCTGACTGCACCCTGCCTCCCTCCCTGACTGCTGTAAGTGTGATTCAGCCTTAGTTGCTTCACTCGGATCAGTTCAGTGATTGGTAGAAGTTGGTGATCAAATTATCTTGTCTTGGTTTAATCCGTTGTAGCTTGGATTTTAGCTTCAGTGTTAAGACAGAGTACAGTACACCTGGATAATTTGCGGATTTTTATATTCGCGGTCTTCTATTATTCGCGGATGACGCCCTGGATATAGCCAAGAATGTCTGGGGGTAGTTTTAAAGTTGATGGCATTTTCGTGGCCGGGACAGAGAGCCATTCGTTCTAGAGACAGCAATTTCCTTTACCTGTATTGTTTATATGACACACACACACACACACACACACACACACACACACACATACACACACACACACACACACACACACACACACACACACATACACATAAATAATAAGGGGAAATCCTCGCACAAATAATCATAAACAAATGTATTAAAGTTGTTGAGTCTACCCTCAAGTCTACTCTGTGCTTTATTAGGTTATGTTATGTTAGTTTAGGGTGAGTTAGATTAGGTTAATAATAATAATAATAATTAACGGTTTATTGAAAGAGCTTGGCAGCCAGAAGGCTGAAAATATACAGTTATATAATTGGGGAATGGGTTTCGAATTACAAATAATATACAAATAACATCAGTGATATAAATAAGATATATAATAACTAGATGGGGAAAAGCTCAAACTACAGTTCATTTCAACATAGTGACAGTGCAAGGAGTAGTGTTTACTGGGAGTGAATACACTGGTTTATTACAAGTTATTGATAATTTTTACAACGGTTGGGACTGGGCTGTTCTTATAGCGATCAGTTCGTGCACGTATGGGCTGGATGCGGTTGTGGTGTCGAACAGCAATTCTCGGGCTAGGGATCTCAGGTGGTAGTAGGAGCCAGTGTCGAGGATGGTGCAGAAGCTTCTTACCAAATTTGCAGATGAGGTCGTGGTGATGGTCAGTGAGAGCTGAGAGGGTCAGTGTGTTGAGCATTTCTTGATATGTGGAGTAGGAAGGGGAGAGAATAATCTTGCATGCCCTCTTTTGCACTTTTTCTAGTTGTTTACATTATGTGGCATTTAGGGAGGAAGACCAGGTAAGGGAGGCATAGGTGAGCTTGGGAAGTATGAATGTTGAGTAAACACTGAGGAGCTCGGGTGCAGGAACTCCGAGGGACTTGAGTCGGTGGAGGAGGTGGAGACGGAAACTGGAGGATTTGACAACTTCACTGACGTGTGGTTTCCAATTTAGTTTGTTGTCTATGGTGACGCGGAGGAGCTTAGTGGAATCTACAACCTGGAGTGTGTTGGGGCCTAAAGTAATGGAAGGAGGTGGGACAATATCGGAGGAGAGGTTGATGTGCATAACCATGGTCTTGGTATGGTTGATGGTGATGTGGTTGTTGGTGGCCCAGTTTTGGAGACTGTTCAATAAATCCTGAAGGGCAGTATAGTCGGGAGCAGAATTGTTGACGCTGATCCCAATAGTGGAGTCGTTAGGTTAGGGTACGTCAGGTTAGGGTGTGTTAGGTTAGGGTACGTCAGGTTAGGGTGTGTCAGGTTAGGGTACGTCAGGTTAGGGTGTGTTAAGTTAGGGTACGTCAGGTTAGGGTGTGTTAAGTTAGGGTACGTCAAGTTAAGGTACGTCAGGTTAGGGTACAGTTAATATCTCTCTCTACACCTCACTATAGTAGTGCCAAACATAGTCAACACACATAACATCCCCACATCTCTTTTAAGGTACAAGGAAGGACGGGTGATCTTGGAACGCGCCCTCGTGACAGAGACCGACGGATTCGAGGAACACCTGGGCGACGACTAAGGCATTCGTGACGCGTCCTTCTCGACACCGACGTGATCACGAACGCGGATACACGACCAAGGGAATGGGGAGACTGTATCCGTGTGAGAGCCGACGAGACTACCCCCCACCCCCACCCCATAACTCCCGCCTGTTTTAAAAGATTATTTGCCTTGCATGATTTTCATTTGTTTGGTTTTTTCTCTACCAAGTTATTGTGTTTTAAGTCGATGTTCTTATTTATTTAAATCGAAAAGGCGAAGGTAAAATAAAAAACCCATTCTAGACCAGTTTATTTAACACGATCTCAGATAGTCGTTAGTCTGTCTGTCCGTGGTGTTTACGTGTCCTTGTTATGCTGTCAATTAGTCGGGTCTTTTAAGTTTTAATGCGAGTTTTGTCCAGAAATCTTCAGTGAGGCACAAACTCATTTTTCCTGTGATATATTTGAATATGATGGTAGTTTAGTCTGTGTGTGTGTGTGTCAAATGAGTTGATCTTGTAGGCCCTGATATAACCTAACCTAACTCAACCCAGTAAAGTCCAAAGAGAATTCAGTGCCTCTTAGGGAAAATGTAACCGCTTCCTTCCAGCCTCGGGGTACCTAAGAGAGAGCAACCCCCCCCAACCCCCTCCCAAAAAATCACCTCGTTTGACCTGTCACCACCAAACAATCATAACCACCTTTTGTAATAGATTCAAGGCATTGGTCAAGTGGTGTGTTAAGGTCTATTATGTGTAAGCAATTCAGCAGGTGATTTGGTCGTTGGATAGTTATAGGTCCCAGTTTTGATAGGGACTCGATCTAACCTAACCTAACGTTACCTAACTTAACCTGAGCTTAACCAAAACCCCAATGCAACTCAATCCACTCCCCCTCCCTCTAACCCCCCTCCCCCCCCCTAACCCACCTAACCTAAAGCTGTAGGGTTAGGTTAGGTTAAGGCTGGGATCTGTTTGACCGACCTCCAGTGATGTTGTACAATGAGCTTTAATTCATTCTCTCTCTCTCTCTCTCTCTGTAATAAAAAGGACTGGTATTTCTCTCTCTCTCTCTGTAATAAAAAGGACTGGTATTTCTCTCTCTCTCTCTCTCTCTGTGTAAAAAAGGACTGGTATTTCTCTCTCTCTCTCTGTAATAAAAGGACTGAGTATTTCTCTCTCTCTCTCTCTCTCTGTAATAAAAAGGACTGGTATTTCTCTCTCTCTCTCTCTCTCTCTCTCTCTCTCTCTCTCTCTCTCTCTCTCTCTCTCTCTCTCTCTGTAATAAATAGGACTCTGGTATTTTTTGAACTTCTGAGTACAATACGTCAGTTACTTTTGAGTACGATAAGTCAGTTGGTATAAGGTATTAGGGACTCTCTGAAGTATAAGGGTTTGTATTAGTCTCTAGTATAAGGATGTATATGATGTATTTTGTATTTATCTGTCATGGGTTCAACAGTGGCGGATGCGAGGCTAGTCTATGAGTCGTATAATTCCTGTACCTATGACCCCCCATGGCTGTACTATTGCCCGAAGGTTTATTATCATTGGTTCTTATCAGCGGTTGAAGTCACCCTACCCCTCCTCCCCCCTCTACCCTCATATGAGTCACAAAATACAAGAACACAAGGAACACAAAATGGCTATTAATGCTACCCGTCGCTTAGGGGTAAAACGACATAAATTTACGCTCCGTTTATATTCCAAATCGACGTCGTAAAAAAAACCCGACTGGATCTTTTATTTTGACATCTCGTACCGACGGATATGGACGCCACCGATCCGCCACTGTTGAAGTACGTAGACTCGACGGATCTTGGGGTTACATGTCAATAACAAACTGTATACAGATTTAATAAAAGATGCTGTATTAGGTTACCTTTGTTAATATTTTTTCATCAGCGCCTTGTGGGGCGGCGGGGTGAGTGTTCGTAGTACTAAAGTAACATAAACCGCCTCGACTAGTGGGGACAATGTTGAGGCGTTTACCCATAACTCGGTATAATGGTATTTATAAACACTCTTGAGGACTGTAGATTATAACCGTTTACCACAGTTAATAAAGTCACTAGTTTATTATTTACCACACAGTTAGTTAATAAAGTCACTAGTTTATTATTTACCACACAGTTAGTTAATAAAGTCACTAGTTTATTGTTTACCACACTGTTGGTTAATAAAGTCACTGTATTTAGTAGTTCAGACCAAAAGTGCCCCATTGATATACCATCCCAAGTTTACCTTCACGAACAAATCTTTGTGGAAAAAACAATTGGGGGACATTATTTACTTCCTGAATCAATAATAAATGGTACTGAAACATGTGTGTCTCAGGCCAACAGGACATGATAGTGAGAGGTACTCAAACACTCTTCTCATGTGTGTCTCAGGCCAACAGGACATGATAGTGAGAGGTACTCAAACACTCTTCTCATGTGTGTCTCAGGCCAACAGGACATGATAGTGAGAGGTACTCAAACACTCTTCTCATGTGTGTCTCAGGCCAACAGGACATGATAGTGAGAGGTACTCAAACACTCTTCTCATGTGTGTCTCAGGCCAACAGGACATGATAGTGAGAGGTACTCAAACACTCTTCTCATGTGTGTCTCAGGCCAACAGGACATGATAGTGTGAGGTACTCAAACACTCTTCTCATGTGTGTCTCAGGCCAACAGGACATGATAGTGAGAGGTACTCAGACACTCTTCTCATGTGTGTCTCAGGCCAACAGGACATGATAGTGAGAGGTACTCAGACACTCTTCTCATGTGTGTCTCAGGCCAACAGGACATGATAGTGAGAGGTACTCAAACACTCTTCTCATGTGTGTCTCAGGCCAACAGGACATGATAGTGAGAGGTACTCAAACACTCTTCTCATGTGTGTCTCAGGCCAACAGGACATGATAGTGAGAGGTACTCAAACACTCTTCTCATGTGTGTCTCAGGCCAACAGGACATGATAGTGAGAGGTACTCAAACACTCTTCTCATGTGTGTCTCAGGCCAACAGGACATGATAGTGAGAGGTACTCAAACACTCTTCTCAAGTGTGTCTCAGGCCAACAGGACATGATAGTGAGAGGTACTCAAACACTCTTCTCATGTGTGTCTCAGGCCAACAGGACATGATAGTGAGAGGTACTCAAACACTCTTCTCAAGTGTGTCTCAGGCCAACAGGACATGATAGTGAGAGGTACTCAAACACTCTTCTCATGTGTGTCTCAGGCCAACAGGACATGATAGTGAGAGGTACTCAAACACTCTTCTCATGTGTGTCTCAGGCCAACAGGACATGATAGTGAGAGGTACTCAAACACTCTTCTCATGTGTGTCTCAGGCCAACAGGACATGATAGTGAGAGGTACTCAAACACTCTTCTCATGTGTGTCTCAGGCCAACAGGACATGATAGTGAGAGGTACTCAAACACTCTTCTCATGTGTGTCTCAGGCCAACAGGACATGATAGTGGGAGGTACTCAAACACTCTTCTCATGTGTGTCTCAGGCCAACAGGACATGATATTGAGAGGTACTCAAACACTCTTCTCATGTGTGTCTCAGGCCAACAGGACATGATAGTGAGAGGTACTCAAACACTCTTCTCATGTGTGTCTCAGGCCAACAGGACATGATAGTGAGAGGTACTCAAACACTCTTCTCATGTGTGTCTCAGGCCAACAGGACATGATAGTGAGAGGTACTCAAACACTCTTCTCATGTGTGTCTCAGGCCAACAGGACATGATAGTGAGAGGTACTCAAACACTCTTCTCATGTGTGTCTCAGGCCAACAGGACATGATAGTGAGAGGTACTCAGACACTCTTCTCATGTGTGTCTCAGGCCAACAGGACATGATAGTGAGAGGTACTCAAACACTCTTCTCATGTGTGTCTCAGGCCAACAGGACATGATAGTGAGAGGTACTCAAACACTCTTCTCATGTGTGTCTCAGGCCAACAGGACATGATAGTGAGAGGTACTCAAACACTCTTCTCATGTGTGTCTCAGGCCAACAGGACATGATAGTGAGAGGTACTCAAACACTCTTCTCATGTGTGTCTCAGGCCAACAGGACATGATAGTGAGAGGTACTCATCATTCAAGAACGATTAAATATTAATAAGATAATTATTATTTAATCATTATTAACTTTATGTATTATATGTAATATTTTTTTAATAAATATTGTTCAATAATTGTTTAATTTGAGAGCAATAATTACTAATGATCTTAATATTTAATTATATAGTAATATTGCGGGTTTATTATGTCATGATAACTTATATATTGTATTATAATATTAATAAATTATTAAAAAAGGTATTTTAAATAACCAAATAAATAAATATATATATATATTTTGTTTTATTTTTTTTATTTTTTTTGGTTCATTTGTAAATGCTATGAAATTCTTCGGGTCTCCTTCTACTGACTTAAGTTTAGTTTAACATTAATATATTACTATGAATGGGAATTTATTCAATAATTAAACATTAAAATTAATGTATAATTTATTTATACTATGTAATATTGATTATTACAATACATTTATTAAAGTAATAAAAATAAAATATTGTAATTACTGAAAGATACGAGAGAGAGAATCGGACAAGTTGTAGCAGATCAACAACAACTAACGTGGTCGTCTGGTTTATTATTGTTAGTAAATGTTAATTTGTGGGCCTTCCTCCCTCCCTCCTGGTGAGTTAACATTATGTATGGCTGTGTTAAGGTAATAACTAAGACACAGTACAACTAACGTGGCCGTCTGGTTTATTATTGTTAGTAAATGTTAATTTGTGGGCCTTCCTCCCTCCCTCCTGGTAAGTTAACATTATGTATGGCTGTGTTAAGGTAATAACTAAGACACAGTACAACTAACGTGGCCGTCTGGTTTATTATTGTTAGTAAATGTTAATTTGTGGGCCTTCCTCCTCCCTCCTGGTAAGTTAACATTATGTATGGCTGTGTTAAGGTAATAACTAAGACACAGTACAACTAACGTGGTCGTCTGGTTTATTATTGTTAGTAAATGTTAATTTGTGGGCCTTCCTCCCTCCCTCCTGGTAAGTTAACATTATGTATGGCTGTGTTAAGGTAATAACTAAGACACAGTACAACTAACGTGGTCGTCTGGTATATTATTGTTAGTAAATGTTAATTTGTGGGCCTTCCTCCCTCCCTCCTGGTGAGTTAACATTATGTATGGCTGTGTTAAGGTAATAACTAAGACACAGTACAACTAACGTGGCCGTCTGGTTTATTATTGTTAGTAAATGTTAATTTGTGGGCCTTCCTTCCTCCCTCCTGGTGAGTTAACATTATGTATGGCTGTGTTAAGGTAATAACTAAGACACAGTACAACTAACGTGGCCGTCTGGTTTATTATTGTTAGTAAATGTTAATTTGTGGGCCTTCCTTCCTCCCTCCTGGTGAGTTAACATTATGTATGGCTGTGTTAAGGTAATAACTAAGACACAGTACACCTAACGTGGTCGTCTGGTTTATTATTGTTAGTAAATGTTAATTTGTGGGCCTTCCTCCCTCCCTCCTGGTAAGTTAACATTATGTATGGCTGTGTTAAGGTAATAACTAAGACTCAGTACAACTAACGTGGTCGTCTGGTTTATTATTGTTAGTAAATGTTAATTTGTGGGCCTTCCTCCCTCCCTCCTGGTGAGTTAACATTATGTATGGCTGTGTTAAGGTAATAACTAAGACTCAGTACAACTAACGTGGCCGTCTGGTTTATTATTGTTAGTAAATGTTAATTTGTGGGCCTTCCTCCCTCCCTCCTGG
>NW_024757463.1:991902-1000688 GCF_018991925.1 Homarus americanus | reverse complement strand
CCACAAGGCGCTGATGAAAAAATATTAACAAAGGTAACCTAATACAGCATCTTTTATTAAATCTGTATACAGTTTGTTATTGACATGTAACCCCAAGATCCGGCCGAGGTCACGTGATTTCAACAGTAGGGATCGGTGGCGCCCATATCCGTCGGTACGAGATGTCAAAATAAAAGATCCAGTCGGGTTTTTTACCGATTTGGAATATAAACGAGCGTGAATTTATGTCGTTTACCCTAAGCGACGGGTAGCATTAATAGCCATTTTGGTTCCTTGTGTTCTTGTATTTTGGGACTCATATGAGGGTAGAGGGGGGGGGGGGGTAGGGTGACTTCAACCGCTGATAAGAACCAATGATAATAAACCTTCGGCAATAGGTACAGCCATGGGGGTCATAGGTACAGGAATTATAATGACTCATAGACTAGCTCGATCCGCCACTGTTAACCCATGACAGATAAATACAAAATACATCATATACATCCTTATACTAGAGACTAATACAAACCCTTATACTTCAGAGAGTCCTAATACCTTATACCAACTGACTTATCGGACTAAAAGTAACTGGGATTGTACTCAGAAGTTCAAAAAAACAGAGTCCATTTATTACAGAGAGAGAGAGAGAGAGAGAGAGAGAGGAGAGAGAGAGAGAGAGAGAAATACCAGTCCTTTTTATTACAGAGAGAGAGAGAGAGAGAAATACCAGTCCTTTTATTACAGAGAGAGAGAGAGAGAGAGAAATACCAGTCCTTTTATTACAGAGAGAGAGAGAAATACCAGTCCTTTTTATTACAGAGAGAGAGAGAGGAATACCAGTCCTTTTACAGAGAGAGGGGAGAAAATACCAGTCCTTTTTATTACAGAGAGAGAGAGAGAATTAAGCTCATTGTACAACATCACTGGAGGTCGTCAAACAGATCCCAGTTTTAACCTAACCTAACCCTACAGCTTTAGGTTAGGTGGGTTAGGGGAGGGGGTTAGAGGGAGGGAGTGGATTGAGTTGCATTGGGGTTTTGGTTAGCTCAGGTTAAGTTAGGGTAACGTTAGGTTAGGTTAGATCGAGTCCCTATCAAAACTGGGACCTATAACTATCCAACGCACCAAATCACCTGCTGAATTGCTTACACATAATAGACCTTAACACACCACTTGACCAATGCCTTGAATCTATATAAAAGGTGGTTATGATTGTTTGGTGGTGACAGGTCAAACGAGGTGATTTTTGGAGGTTGGGGGGGGTTGTTTCTCTTAGGTACCTGAGGCTGGAAGGAAGCGGTTACATTTTCCCTAAGAGGCACTGAATTCTCTTTGGACTTTTACTGGGTTGAGTTAGGTTAGGTTATATCAGGGCCTACAAGATCAACTCATTTGACACACACACACACACAGACTAAACTACCATCATATTCAAATATATCACAGGAAAAATGAGTTTGTGCCTCACTGAAGATTTCTGGACAAACTGTGATTAAAACTTAAAAGACCCGACTAATTGACAGCATAACAAGGACACAAACACCACGGACAGACAGACTAACGACCATCTGAGATCGTGTTAAATAAACTGGTCTAGAATGGGTTTTATTTTACCTTCTTTTCGATTTAAATAAATAAGAACATCGACTTAAACACAATAACTTGGTAGAGAAAAACCAAACAAATGAAAATCATGCAAATAATCTTTTAAACAGGCGGGAGTTATGGTGAGTCTGCCTCGCCATCGGATACAGTCTCCCCATTCCTTGGTCGGGTATCCGTCGCGTGATCACGTCGGTGTCGAGAAGGACGGCCACGAATGCCTTAGTCGTCGCCTCAGGTGTTCTCGAATCCGTCGTCTCTGTCACGAGGGCTGCCCAAGATCACCCGGCCCTTCCTTGTACCTTAAAAGAGATGGGGATGTTATGTGTTGACTATGTTTGGCACTACTATAGTGCAGTGTAGAGAGAGATATTAACTACTCTAACCTGACGTACCTAACTTGACGTACCCTAACTTAACACACCTAACCTGACGTATCTTAACTTAACACACCCTAACCTGACGTATTCTAACCTGACACACCTAACCTGACGACTCCTAACCTAACACACCCTAACCTGACGACTTAACCTAACGACTCCACTATTGGGATCAGCGTCCAACAATTCTGCTCCGACTATACTGCCCTTCAGGATTTATTGAACAGTCTCCAAAACTGGGCCACCAACAACCACATCACCATCAACCATACCAAGACCATGGTTATGCACATCAACCTCTCCTCCGATATTGTCCCACCTCCTTCCATTACTTTAGGCCCCAACACACTCCAGGTTGTAGATTCCACTAAGCCCTCCGCCACCATAGACAACAAACTAAATTGGAAACCACACGTCAGTGAAGTTGTCAAATCCTCCAGTTTCCGTCTCCACCTCCTCCACGACTCAAGTCCCTCGGAGTTCCTGCACCCGAGCTCCTCAGTGTTTACTCAACATTCATACTTCCCAAGCTCACCTATGCCTCCCTTACCTGGTCTTCCTCCTCTAAATGCCATATAATGTAAACAACTAGAAAAAGTGCAAAAGAGGGCATGCAAGATTATTCTTCCCTCCTACTCCACATATCAAGAAATGCTCAACACACTGACCCTCTCAGCTCTCACTGACCATCACCACGACCTCATCTGCAAATTTGTAAGAAGCTTCTGCACCATCCTATTAATTGGCTCCTACTACCACCTGAGATCCTAGCCCGAGAATTGCTGTTCGACACCACAACCGGATCCAGCCCATACTGCACGAACTGATCGCTATAAGAACAGCCCAGTCCCAACCATTGTAAAAATTATCAATAACTTGTAATAAACCAGTGTATTCACTCCCAGTAAACACTACTCCTTGCACTGTCACTATGTTGAAATGAACTGTAGTTTGAGCTTTTCCCCATCTAGTTATTATATATCTTATTTATATCACTGATGTTATTTGTATGTCATTTGTAAATCAAGAAACCCATTCCCCAATTATATAACTGTATATTTTCAGCCTTCTGGCTGCCAAGCTCTTTCAATAAACCGTAATTATTATTATTATTATTAACCTAATCTAATCCCACCCTAAACTAACATAACATAACCTAATAAAGCACAGAGTAGACTTGAGGGTAGACTCAACAACTTTAATACATTTGTTTATGATTATTTGTGCGAGGATTTCCCTTATTATTTATGTGTGTGTGTGTGTGTGTGTGTGTGTGTGTGTGTGTATGTGTGTGTGTGTGTGTGTGTGTGTGTGTGTGTGTGTGTGTGTGTGTGTGTGTGTCATATAAAACAATACAGGTAAGAAATTGGGTTCTAGAACGAATGGCTCTCTTGTCCCGGCCACGAAAATGCCATCAACTTTAAAACTACCCCAGACATTCTTGGCTATATCCAGGCGTCATCCATGAATAATAGAAGACCGCTAATATAAAAATCCGCAAATTATCCAGGTGTACTGTACTCTGTCTTAACACTGAAGCTAAAATCAAGCTACAACAGATAAACCAAGACAAGATAATTTGATCACCAACTTTACCAATCACTGAACTGATCCGGAGTGAAGCAACTAAGGCTGAATCACACTTACAGCAGTCAGGGAGGGAGGCAGGGTGCAGTCAGGGGAGGGAGGCAGGCTGCAGTCAGTCAGGGAGTCAGGAAGGGAGGCAGGGCAGGCAGTCAGGAAGGGAGGCAGGGTGCAGTCAGGAGGGAGGCAGGGTGCAGTCAGTCAGGAGGGAGGCAGGGTGCAGTCATGGGAGGGAGGCAGGCTGCAGTCAGTCAGGGGAGGGAGGCAGGCTGCAGTCAGTCAGGGAGGGAGGCAGGGTGCAGTCATGGGAGGGAGGCAGGGTGCAGTCAGTCAGGGAGGGGAGGGGTAGTCAGGAAGGGAGGCAGGGTGCAGGCAGTCAGAAGGAGGCAGGCAGTCAGGGAGGATGCAGTCAGTCAGGAGGGTGGCAGGGTGCAGTCAGGGAGGATGCAGTCAGTCAGGAGGGGTGGCAGGGTGCAGTCAGGAGGATGCAGTCAGTCAGGGAGGGTGGCAGGGTGCAGTCAGGAGGATGCAGTCAGTCAGGAGGGTGGCAGGGTGCAATCAGGAACATTATTCTACATGCTACAAATTAATCAAGCTTTCACTAATACTCATGTAGACAAAAATGTTTAAAACCCAAGAGTAACCCTACACCAAGGAACCTTCTAGAAATAATCACCGAGACCTTCAACCACGTTCTTTATCCAATCACCTTCTGTTTACCCTTGTTGTTTGCTTACACTGTCTCGGTACATGGAAAATACCCTGCAACCTATGTGTACTGTATACCTATCTTTGGATCGATATACATGCTGTAATGTATACCTGCATAGTTTATATACATGCCTATCAAATTGGTAAAGCTGTGTCAATTTAATTGTTATTATTATTATTATTATTACAGTGGGGTATATAAACGAACGGATTCTACTACTTAATATTCCTCTAATGAACGGTTTTACCTATAAAATTGAGAATGCTAACGAACGCAACTCCTACAAATCACGCGGATGAATACGGACTATTTCGTCTACGCACGAATATTGTTGTACCGCTGCTCACAACAAGAGCTAATAGGAACATATTGGTTCATTGTGTAGTCAATGCACCACTGAACTTGTTGAAATTTCGTCTTTTGATGTGGAAATTGTTATTTTTATAACTATTTTGTTATACAAGTGTACAATTGTAACACTGAATCGTCAAAAGCGAGAAGAAAGCTAATAACCCTTGAAACTAAGAAAGAAATTATAAATAAACAAACAAAGTGCCTGTAAGACAGTTACCAAAGAGGGCTAGGAAGGGTGACTCTCCTTCCACCTCTTCTCCATAATTCTCTCCTCCTCCTCTGCCTCCTGTCCTGTATGCTGAACAACACTAAGGAAGATAAAGTACCGTGATTTTTACATTTTCCACAGAAATGTTTCAGTGTTAAGTGGTTGTATTTGGGGGCCTGAACGGATTAATCTTATAACGAACTAATGCTATAACTAACGAGGTTCTGGAACCAATTAGATTCTTTATATAATACCCACTATATTATCATTATTATATGAAAATTGTAAGAAAAATCCATTACATCGAGGTTCCTTACATATGAAACCCATTTAACTTAATTATATAGAGATCAAAATCCATTATATCGGAGTTCCTTTATACATAAACCTCCATTTAACGAACTATATAGAGATCAAATCCATTATATCGAGGTTCCTTTATACATAAAACCTCCATTTAATGAATTATATCAAGGTCTGGCCAAGAATAAAAACATTACCTTTGATTCTCCTCCGCTGCAACCTCATAGATCCAGCCCAACTTTGCACTGCAGTTTTTACAGGAAACGCCTCTACCATATGGCGGCCAGTGAGCATGACGCGATCCTGACCTCACTGTGGAGAGAGTGGCGACGTTAATACTTGGGTAATGTGTACGTAAATTTTATGGGGAACAGCCCGAGGCCTAGGGGGCTAAAAATAAGAGTAAAAGAAATTAAAAAAGAAAAGGAAAAGGTTATATTAATCTACACCGCTAAGATGACGGAAACCGCTTTTTGAAGAGACGGATTGTATGAGTATGGAAACACAGAAGAAGGCAAAAGAAGGAGGTACTATAACGGGTTATTCTCGTGTGACCGACATCCAAGAGAGAAACGGTGGGCACCGCCAAGACGAGTAAGTTAGACACGATTTGCCGCCGGGCGGTATACAGGCTGCCAAATCCACCAACATTGCCCAGCTAAAGTACCTGTAAAAGAGAGAGAGGACAAAATTATCAACTAAAGGGGGAGAGTTAATAAGACGAAATGCATTTGATTCCACCCTATCCAACAGAGCCACCCCAGATATGAGAGCAGTACTTCAAGGACGACGAATCCCTTTATATACTTGAACCAACTGGTCAGAGTGAAGTAGCTACGGCAGCTGTACAGTATTCCCAGCTTTCAGGAGGCAGATTTAGCAATGTTGAGGATGTGTGGGCTTCAGTGACATATTAGAGGAAATGGTGAGGCCTAGCATATCTGTTTTAGAATTTGGCAGAATGATTGAGTCCTGAAATGTGATTGGTGAGAGATCTTCTATTTTGAAAAGTGTAATTGGTAAATACTGAGTTTTATTACTATTGAACTTAACCAAGTTTGTATCTCTCATTCAGAGACGCACAGACCCGCTGGATAGAAGTAATGATATCAGTTCTAGAAACAGATCTAGTTTGAGAGTTAGAGGAAGGGAAAATGTGAAGAAAAGTGAAGAGAATCATCGGCGTAAGAATGGACAGAATTAGTCGAGGTGAAGTAAATCATTGATAAAAAGAAGGAAGAGAGTTGGTGAAAGAACAGAACCCTGTGGGACGCCACTACTGGTAGAGAAAGAGTGAGAGATCGATCCCCTAGACAACAACTACCACGGATCGGCTCTTTTTTTCTCACCTAACCTAACAATAAGATACCTCTTGTGTTCAAGAATGGCTGCCCAAGGGCCACCTAGGTGTAAATTTGTTTAAGGTGTAGCATGTCACCAACACAACAACCACACCCCTGAGATGACAAGCTGCACCCACCGTGTTTATGTAGAAGCTGTCGCCAACACAATAACCACACCTGAGTATGAGCTGCATGACCCAGTGTATCCGAGAAGACCGACAGCTCACCAACTGCACTGGCTAACCATTACCCCGGAATACGCATCCACAAATCAATTAACATCCAGGTTCCCAATAACTGCTGAGTAGACAGAGGCAATGGCGAAAGAAACTTGCCCATAGTCTCACCCCTGCCCGGGATCGAACTTGAACCACACGCCAGGGAAGCAGCATGCTGACCATTACACCGCAGGCCTAAACGAACCTAACCTAACCCACCTGTATCGTTAGATTCACCACGCGCTTGGAAGAGAAACGCCGCCGGTCGCCTCCAGTAAAGCGAGTGATATCAGCTCGTGCGATTGGTCAGGATGGTGTAGCAAGTGGCGAAGAGAACAGTCGATCCCACCAATGTGTTCCAGGAATATTCGGGTCCCATCTTGTTTTTTCCCGGACGCTATGTATGCAAACCTTCTGAAAAATAATTAAGAGAATTAGATATTTATTCATTCATTCAATTTTGCAGTTAGTAGTATACAGTTCACCATGTATATAGACAATGAAGGTAAACTTGAACTAATCTATGGAAAAACTTATTTCTTATACTTCCAGAATAAAAGAAATTGGGTGGAATAAAATTTTCAAGATTACGATAAATTATGATAGATTAGGTTAAGTTAGGTTTACGCTAGGTTAGGTTAGTTAAGTTCGTGGAAAGTAAACATCGGTCGCTCCCTGGGATACATTTCACGGATTAACCTTGGGGTCGGTCGCTGAAAATGCTAATTAATACCTATGAGGCTGCGATACAGGGGTCGGAGAGGTCCAAGTCGATCTACGGAAAAAAAATAATGGTGAAATTATCGCCTCGTTAGTTACCCTATTAGAAAGTTGTCCAAAACACATCAAAACCCTAACCTAACCTAATGTAACCTAACATAACTTAACCTAATCTTACCTAACCCAACCCAGCCTAACCTAACATTAAAATCCAAAATTGACGTATGACTGAAACGCATAATATTACCAAAAATAATAATAAATAATGCTATTCCTCCACACAAATATTCTTGAGGTAATAAATATTTTTCTTCCATAAATATTTTTAATCCCGTGAATGTTTAACCTCGCTGCCTAAGATATTACTAGATAAATTTATAATAAAAAATTTAAATCCCATTATAGAATCATATTGGGGAATTATGTTATTTTATATATAATTTCATCAATAAATTATAGTTATTAATGACGTCATCAAGATTGAAATTCACTATAGGTCGAGAAATAAAAAAATTAAATAATTAAAAAGTATTTATATAATAAATTTTGACTTATTATCGACTAAAATAAATAAATTATCACATATAAAAAGTTATTACATAGTTATTAGTTAAGATACATAAATTATCAGAAATATAAAATAAAACCCTATCTTATTTTCTCTTATTTAACGACCAAATGAGTATTATTACATTACATTAACGTTAATAATACTAACCTAATGCCACGGGATGGTTGGATATGTCCCGTGTCCTGGAAAAACCTTAAATGGAGTGAAAATTTTGGGTTAAATAAGAACAACGTCAAGACCTTTGTCCTTTGTTGTTCTACTGAATGACGAAACAAGTTACATTCACCAACAAAGTCAATTAATTTAACTAACCTTATTTAACCCTCAGTTTTATTATTTTAATGATATTATTCACCTATTTGTATGTATATTTCATGTAAATATTAATTATAAATATTAATATTGATAATTAAATAATATTCATATATATATGTTTGTATTTTGTTAATTATTATTTTAATGTTTAGATTTATTTTAAAATCTCATTATTAAAGTTTAAATTACATATATGAGAGAGAATAAATCCTTAAAAATAGGAATATTAAAGTTAGTTGGTAATATTAGAAGAATTTTATTTTTTTATATTTAAGGATTTGTTGTGGTAAGTCAGCTGTTGATCGATCCCTTTAAACCCTACTACGTTAAATAACTACTACGAACACCACACAAAACTATTAATAATTTTGAATCAGTCACAATTAAAATGCATATATCTAATAAAAAAAGTTCCATATAATTCTATTTTATTTAAGATATATTGATAATTAATAGTATCTAAAAAATAAATGACTTTTATCGTTCGTGATTGGTTT